>NW_022631101.1:3503335-3748403 GCF_010015895.1 Lontra canadensis
GGCTGGGGAAGAGGGGCCGGGACAGCCAGAAGACCTGAGAAGACTTGGAGGGGTGGGTGGTACAGACGAACTGGAAGGGGCGGAAAGCTCTGCGAGGGGCGGGGCTGGGAGAACTTGCGGGGGCGGAGCTGTGAGCCTTGCGAGGTGCGGAGTAGGGCGGGTCCTGTGAGGGGAGGGACCGGGAGTGCCCTGAGGGGCGGGGCTGGCCGGGCCACGAGGGGCGGGGCTTCAGCGTGTCTGAGGGCCGGGAGACCTGTAAGGGGCGGGGCTCGGGTGGGAGGAGCACTGTACCTGCGGAAGGAGGGGCTGAGGGGGACTAGAGAAGGACCGCTGAACAGTACCCTTAAAGGGCGGGGCTGGGACCCAGAATGGGAGGTGACTATGGGGTGGGACTATGGGGGGTGCTGCAGAGGGGAGGGGCACGGGTACCTGCCCATGCCGGAGCTTCACAGACCTACGAGGGGCGTGGTTAGAAGGACACCTGAGGGGCCTGCTGGGGAGGTGCTGGAAGGTCTGGAAAGAGCTAACGGGGATCGGTGGGCGGGGGGGGGGGCTCTGTGAGGGGCGGGCTCTGTGAGGGGCGGGCTGTGTGTTTTCGGGAGGGAGAGGAAGGAGCTGAAAGACCCTATGGAGCCAGGGTTGGGAAAAAGTCTGGAAGGCTTTGGAGCTGGGCCGAGGTCCTTCGGGACGAGGCCCGAGAGATGCGCCTTAAGTTAAGACCACGTTATTTCGAAGACTCTCAATAGGAAGACCGTGCCGACGCCGGGAGTTGTGAGGAGGAGGAGCGCTCACCACCAACTCAGGTCCCTGCAGTGACCCACTACGCATGCGCGGCCAACGGCCTCCTGCGAAGCCGCCAAAAACCTCTTGCCTGCTGGGTCCGCGCACTGAGAGGCGGAAGTGGGCGGGGCCGCGAGCTCTTCTTACAGCCACCGAGTGGCCACACCCCCTCGCCCTGCGGGGCACGCCTCCTGGGCTGTAGGCGGCTGCCCACGTGGGCCTCCCCCAAGCTGGAGGGCAGTGGGCGCCGCTCCCTGCAGGCTGGGTGTGCCTGAAGCCTGCGGTTTCCTGTGGGAGGAAGCAGCCCGCGGGCGCTCAGCTGGGCTATTAGCTCTGGAGGCCCAGGAGGGGGGAGATTCCGTTACCGCCCTCCGGCTCCCTGATTATCCCCCTTCCACAGGTTCCTAGCTTAAGGGACCTCCTCCCACGCCCCCGACCCTACATTCCCAAGGTACCTAAATCTGGGCTGATTCCACTCAGGGAACTTGATTTAGAGTCCTAGCCTCCTGCTTTCCACCTCCCTCACTCACATTTCCATCTCCCCAGCCCCTGGTTTCCAGATTCCTAACAGGGCCAGGTCTTGTCCCCTTTGCCTACACTCCCATGAAGAGCACATGACCCCCCCCCCAGCCTCTAATTTTTCCCTCAGTGCCCCAGACTTCCTAACTGCTTTGGGGTTCAGAACCCCAGTCTCTGTCCCCAGGCACCCTAATTCTGCACTCCTAACTTTAGCCTTGATGTCCAGTGGACCCAAGAATTTTCCCCTACCCCAAATCCTAGAGACTATGAACTAGAGTCCCCCAGTACTAAATCCACTCAGGGCCCCAATGCTGAGTATAACAATCACATACTATGTGCTGCACACGCTTAGAACTACCTTATGACGGATATACTATGATTATCCTTATTCTACAGATAAACTGAGGCATAGAGAGGTTATTAGTAACTTGTCCAAAATCACAGAGAATGAGTACAGCAGCTTGGATTTGAATCCAGCCCATGTGCTCCTGTAGACTGCTGTACTGGTCCCCAACTTCTGGGTCCCCTGAGTACCTGCCTAGTCACTGAACTGCCCATCCCTCACCCATTCAGGGAGCTGAGAGGACCAACCACTCTCCTGCCCCCTAGCTCTGGCCCCATTGAAATAACCAGACATCCAATAGTCTAGTTTCCTTCCCTTGCAAGAACCTAGGATTTCAGTCCTCCAGCTCCCAGTTCCCTATCAGGACCCCAGACACCTGATCCCCTGCCCCTCACTTTTTCTTTTTTAAGACTTTGTTTATTTGACAGAAAGAGACATAGCAAGAGAGGGAACACAGGCAGGGAGAGTGGGAGAGGGAGAAACAGGTTTCCCAAGGAATGTGGGGCTCAATCCCAGGACCCTGGGATCACGACCTGAGCTGAAGGCAGACGCCTAACAACTGAGCTACCCAGGCACCCCTGCCCCTCACTTTTTACTAGTGCCCATACCCTCCAAGAGACCCAAGTATATAGTAATCACATCCCACCCTGATTCAATAACTCAACAATAAGTAATAATAACAGTGAACATTAAGTCCCTGGTACTACACTTCTGTTTAAAACCCTCCAGTGGTTTCTCAATGCCCTTAGAATAAAAGCCAAGCTCCTCCCCTAGTCTTCAAGGGCCCTCTTTAATTTCCCTTCCTACCACTCCCTCCAGCTCCCCCCAATTCCAGCCACACTGGTCCTTCTGTCTGCTCTCCAAACAACCTGAGCTTGTTCTTGAGAACTCCAGCATCTCATTTCCCCTTCCTCCAGCCCTGAAATGACTCCTGTCCTCAGGTCTCCACTCAGATGTCACCACCCCACAGAGCCCTTGTCTGATCACCTTGCTTAAAGTAGCTCCCTGCCGCTACTTTACTTCCTTCTCACGTCCACTCTGTTTTATTTCCTGCAAAGCACTTAGCACCACCTCTGAAATTTCTCCACTTCATTGGTAGGTTTTCTCTTTAGGGTCCGCCAGCCCCTACTAGGAAAGTAGGCTCCATGATAACAGCAGGCATCACATCTGTTTTCTCTATCATGACCTCCCGGTTCATAATAGATGTTCAATAAATGTTTGATGAAGAAAGGAATGAATGTGTGTGGCTGCGTTGGTGTACCGGCATTACCTTATTCATTTCGAGTCAGTATCTGAATTAAGATTACCACTATTAGTATATTGTTGATATTATTTTTTAAGAGATTGTATCTATTTATTTGACAGAGAGAGACACAGCGAGAGAGGGAACACATGCAGGGGGAGTGGGAGAGGGAGAAGCAGACTTCCCGCTGAGCAGGGAGCCCGATGCAGGGCTTGATCCCAGGACCCTGGATCATGACCTGAGCCAAAGGTAGATGTTTAACGACTGAGCCACCCAGGTGCCCCTATTGTCAGTATTTTTAGTATTACGGTATCCATGTATGTTGCAGACAAGGAAAACGGGGCTCAGAGAGTTGAAATGATCAGTCAAGACCGCCCCCCGCCCCACCAGGCAGGAAATAGTGGCACTGGCATCAACTTCCACTCCCTGTCCCCTTCCAGAATTTTACATGTTACCATTTTCCATCCCCTGACCCCCACTGTGGGGCGAATTCCCTCCCAGATCTCAACCCACCTCCACACAGTGGGAATCTGGCCCTTTCTCCTAAACCCCCATTCCTCGAAGTATCCAGTCCTAAATTCCATCAGGGAAAGCAGACATCCAGCCGGCCGGCCGGCCGGGGACAGGACCCAGTCCGGAGTCCTGAAAATGGGGCCCTCCCTCTCCTCGATGCTTGCCCCACCCTGGCGCGGCTCCACTCCCTGAGCTCCAAGGACTTCTCATCTCAACGCTGGGAGTGAGCCCCAGAAGATGCCTGTCTGGGGGCAGTGGGTGGTGGCACAGAGAATGAGAAACCCAAGCGCCTAGTCCCTCCCTCTGACTACAGACCTCAGCTGGGTGCGGTGCGAGTGGGTATAAAAGGGTCAGTATTTATTGGGAGGAGCCCAGAGAAAAACCAGGAGAGTGAGAAGAGAGAGAAAGGAGGCATAGGCAGTGAGGACTGGAGAGAGAAAGAAGGAAGAAAGGAGAGAAAGAGATCTTGATTGAAGGAGAGAAGGAGGAAGAGAGCCAGAGGGGAGAGAGAGCGAGGGAGGGAGGAAGGCGGTGAGAGAGGCGGGGGCCTCGAGAGGGTGGAAGGAGGGAGGAGAAGGGCGGGGCACGGAGGCCCCAGCAAGGGACGAGACGCCAGCTCTGACTTTTTCTGCCACTCTCGGTAAGTTTTCAGTCCGTTATTCGGACTGGGATTTCTTTATTTACTTGGGAGTGCACTAGTTTGGGAAGGATACCCCCAGGCGGGGAGAGACGCCCTGCTCTCAGACCCCACAGAAATCCTTGTCATTTAAGAAGTGATCTCTTAGCACTTGGGGTGGAGATTCGGGAAGGGGTGGGGCCCGGCAAGGATTCGGGGTTCTCAGCAGAGCCCTCCACTGGTAAACTTCCTTTAGTTTTTCCCCATGGCTGTCCACTCTCTCCTGAGGACCCTGAGATCAGGGCCTTGCCAGAGAACACCCCACATCTAGGGGACGTCCAGGCACCCCCTTTCTGGACACTGATGGGTCCTGGGAAGCTGGCTCCTTCTTGTCAAGCCTCCTACTGCCAACCCGGGCCTCCACCCCCGGCGTGGATCTCACCCATTTTTCTTACAAGATGGGGTGGGGTGGGGTGGGGTGGGGACCTCATGGGCATAGCCAGGGACTGGGGTTTCCCTGTTTCTTGGAGGCAGGGGCGTGGGATGAGTCACTGGGTGACTCATTGGGTCCCCCTCCTCCCTACCCCAGGAGAGGAGGGGGGTGACTCAAGGATGCCGCCTGTCTCTGGGGGGAAGCCCCCAGCTTCTGATGAATCTAGAGGGGTGTCGCTTGAATTTTCATATCCTGACTCATATGTGCCCAGGATCAGGACTTTGAGGAGATGGGAGGCCACACTGCTCATCCTACTCCCTCCTGGACCCAAAAGTCCATCCCTGGCTTGGTCCAACCTCTGGAGAATTCAGGAGTCCATGCCCCCAGCCTCCTCCCCACTCAGACCCTGGAGTCCCTGCCCCCAGCCCTCTTCTTCATCAACCCTGGGGAGTCTGAACTCAGACCATTTCTCCACCAGGATTGGAGCATCTCACCAGCCCTTGTGCCAGCCTCTTGAAACAACCATCTCCTGACACCCCCCAGCCCAGGCTTCCACTGCTGCCATGTCTCTCCTCCTGCTGGTGGTCTCTGCCCTTCATATCCTCATTCTCATCCTGCTTTTCGTGGCCACTTTGGACAAGGTAAGCCTACTCCAGCTGGCAGGCATTTTCTCCTGCAGACTCCCACCATGCCCTTCTTCTAAAGTCCCTCGGGCCCCACCCCTTTTCTCTAGCATCTTCCCTTCAGAGGTCTGCCTCTGAGGCCTCTACCGTGCCCTTTCCCCTGACTGCTCCCATTCCTTCTTACTAAATCCATGCCTTCCCCAGTCCAATGCCTTCCAGCACCTCACCCTTTTCCCAGCCCTACCCACAATTTCCCTGACGCCACCCACTTTCCTCTCCTAACCCTGCCCTTGTTTCTCTGTCCATCCCAGTCCTGGTGGACCCTCCCAGGGAAGGAGTCCCTGAATCTTTGGTATGACTGCACGTGGAACAATGACAACAAAACGTGGGCCTGCAGTAACGTCAGCGAGAATGGTGAGGGGGGTCGGGGACCAATCTGCAAAGGGAGGGGTCACCCCAGGTCTCTTCCCGTGACCAAGAACTAGGACCCCTTCAAAGTCTGAGTGGGCAGCTGAGTGAGTGGGGCTGATTATGACACTCTTATCTGCATGGTAGGGGGCAATATGCTCTTGTTCTAGAAAAAATGGACTAACCCCCTCCCTCCTTTATGATTCAGAAAGAGGGGAGGGCACATGCTATAGGTTTAAGGAATGGGGGGAGAAAGCTCCCAAGATTCTGTGAAGGTAGGATTATGTTTTCAAAATTCTAAGGAAATGGGACTGGTGTTTGGAATGGATGTCTGGGTCCAGTTTGTCCAAGTTCCAAGGCATTGAAGTTGGAACCACATTACAGTTCTAAAGGGGTGGGGCTAAATCCTTCCAGGGTCATGAACAAGGTGGGTTGGGGGTATGGTGCTGTTGCATCTGAGTGATAAAGGAGGAGAGCTGTATCCTTCTAAGCTTCCAAGAGAAAGAAAATGAAAGATTAAATGCTTTTCCCCTAAGAGTGAAGCAAGAACTTCTGTTCCCACCAGTTCTATTCAGTGTTATACTGGAGGTAGCCAATGCAACTGGGCAAGAAAAAGAAATAAAAGGTATAAAGAGGGGAGAGGAAAAAGCAAAAATGTCTCTCTTCCCAGTGGACATGTTCATGTAGAAAATCCTAAAGAATCTTGAAAAAAAGCTTCTAAAACTGATAAGGGAACTTAGCAAAGTAATAGGAATCGAGGTCAATATAAGTGATATTCACAAGTATCCAAACCTGTATGGCTGTGAACGGGGTAGGGCAGTGAACGATGATCCAGCTGGTGGAGCTGGGACTCTGGACAGACTGTGACTTCACCTCTATCTCCTCCTTACTGCAGGCTGGCTGAAGGCAGTTCAGGTCCTCATGGTACTTTCCCTCATCCTCTGCTGCCTGTCCTTCATCCTGTTCATGTTCCAGCTCTACACCATGCGGCGAGGAGGGCTTTTCTATGCCACTGGCCTCTGCCAGCTTTGCACCAGTGAGTACGGGCCCCAGGGAATTGAAGGGAAGGGACAGGGGACTGTCCGGGTGCTGCGGGCCCTGAGAATGGACATCAGGTCAAAGAAAACAAGTATCAACAGCTCAAGGACCATCTGAAATGCCTCGGCCGGCTACCTCTCTGCCTGGGGACTTTGGGGAGTTGTACTTTTCACTGATTCCGTGTTTTGTGGTATGCATCTGAGTCATGTGGAAGCCGACACTTAGAGCTTCAAGGAGCCGGGGCTGGGAAAGGTGGTGTGAGCAAATACTTTAGATCCCAAGGATGGGAGGGAGACAGTTGGCTAAGTAGTACTCCAGGAGAGAACTCTGAATCATAATAGCAGTGATTTTGTACAGTGAGCTTCTGTTTCTGGTGGACCTACCGCGTATCAGACACTTCAAGTGTATGCACTTTAAAATTTTTTGCCTTCAGGTTCAGAGAGCTAAGTGATCATGGTCCTTATTTTCTGGAATATTCTCTTAGGTTCCTATACATTCCCTCTTGTTTTAATTTACTATTTTCGAGCTTGGCTCACAGAAAGGCACTAAAAAATGTTCCTTGAAGGGATGGGTGGATGGATGGATGAATGGATGGATGACTATTATCTCCCATTTTATGGGTGAGTAAAGGGCACCCAGCCAGATCAGCTAAATTGCCCAAGGACCATATGCGGTAGCCTCGTTGCAAGGCTCTGAAGGAGCGAACCACAACTCCCAGAAGGCACCGGCGCCAAGCCCTGGCTCTCCAGCGGCTTCTTTGCCCCGTGGGTTGTTGGGAAATGCAGTCTTCTTGCGGATACTACGTGACACCTGGTTCCGGTCTCCCCGCAGGTGTGGCGGTCTTTACCGGGGCCCTGATCTACGCCATTCACGCCGAGGAGATCTTGGCGGAGCGCCCGCCGGGGGGCAGCTTTGGTTACTGCTTCGCCCTCGCTTGGGTGGCCTTCCCCCTTGCCCTGGCCAGTGGCGTCATCTACATCCACCTGCGGAAGCGGGAGTGAGGGCCCCGCGTCGCCCTGCCGCCACTGCCGGTGCCGGGCCCTCTGTCTCATCCCCGAAGCCCCCGCCCCCGGCCTCCTCCAGAAAATAAAACCGTTTAACCACCTGCTCCGCCTTTGCCTCCTTCCTTCCTCCCTGCCTCCTCCAGGGACCCAGACTGCTCAGGCCTGATCTTTCCTGAACCTGGGACAGCACCTCCAGCAGCAGCCTTCAGAATGCCCAGCTTCAGGCCCCCAGGCCCTTCTAAACCAGGACACAGGAGGCAGGGGTCCCAGCCGCATTTCCCCCTTACACAGACCTGAGGCCCTGCGCCCTCCCGTCTCAGGATTCCTGCAGAGTCTAGACCTCTAGGCACTTGCGGGAAAGAACCAGGCATGTGGGTTTCCTGTCCTCTTTTTCCGTGTACAAGGGTGTCTTTCTCTCAACCAGGCAGGTATGTGTTGTTCTAGATTGTTGGTCTCCACCCCCCCTACCCCCGACCTCTGGGAAGACTCTTCTGTTTCCCGCTTGGAACTCAGACACCTTCCCTCCTTAGAACCCAACCCCTTTTCTTTCCCCTCCCCTGCCCAATTCTGCCACTAGTCCAATATGACACCTTAGTAAAAATTAGATGGTATCCCCCACCCCACCCCTCCAGGCAGCCGGACCAGGACACACGTGGGGGACGGGGAGATGGCTGGATTTTACATTCGCTCATGCCCTGGCTGTGTGCCATTGTGCAGTGGACAATTTGCACAACTGCACGTGGCTGTTCTATCTTCCCTGTTCATAAGACCCAGTCTTTGGGGAACCAGGGCCTCTCCTCAGGAACCAAATCTTCTCTCAGATCCTCTTCTCTTACCCACAGCCAGTCTATTTCACCAACTGCGAACCCTGTCTCTTCCTAGGACTACAGCTTTCTCTGCCTAGGCCCCACCCACATGCATCCCCCGCAGAGCGAGTCTTTTCTTTCCAAGATTCTGATGCTTTCCTTCTCTTCAACACCTGCAGCTATCCCACGCATCCACAGCTATTAAACATGATTTATTCCTTTGAGAGAGGGGACAGGGAAGAAGTTGACAGACCAATAAATATTGCACAGGCCACTGGTGGAAGAAAGATCCAGACCGAGGTAGTTTCTGCAGAAAGGGTGAGGGACCTGGGCAGGAAAGGCACCTGAGATTGTTGGGGCCTGAGTGGAAACGGGTCTTGGGAGTGAGGACGGTCTCTGGTTCCTCCTCACCCCCAGTCTTCTGCCTGAAACAAGGCTCCCAAACCCCTTTAGCCTGGACCAGCTGAGCAGCAGCGGACCGGAGAGCCTGCCTGAGGAGCAGCGGCAACCGACGAAAAGATCAGGTTTCCTTTGGAAGTTCTGATTGGTCACTTCTATACGGCGACAACTGACAGTGCCCAGCAGCTGTCATTGGCAGTTGGCCAGAGAGCTGGGCTAACCGGCTCCCATGGGCGGTGGCCTGGGGCTCCGCCTTGGTGAACGTGTTGGGCGTCTTGCCCGGAGCGGGCTAAAAAGACGATGATCTATGGCCTCGGGAGGCAGTTTTAACCACGGTGCTTGGTGGCTTGTACCACCGAACAGCTGTGATTGGCGGACACTCCTTCTCAGCCCAGCCTTGTTTGGATGTTCACGGCGGGGGTGGGACTAAGGGATGGCCTAGAAGCAGAGCCAAAAAGCTTTGACTGGATGTTCAGGGGGGCTGCCTAGCAACTGCAGGCTGTCACAACTGCTAGCTTTGTTTAAGAGTGCAGTGTAACGGAAGTGATTGCCTGTAGGCGAGCGAAAGTTAGGGAGGGGCAAAGCGTAGTAGCTTTGATTGACAGCTTATCGAGGGGGCGGGGCTTAGTGCCTCCCCAGGTGGCCGAGCGGGGCTGGGCGGAGGTTTCTCTCAGTGCTGGTCACTGCTGGGTGCGGGCTGTGGGGCCTCGGAGATGACTGTGGGCAACGGGTCCAGTTTGGGGAAACCCGGGGGTGGGAACATCCCGATGCTGGGGGTGAGGGCCTGCAGGTGGGCCAGGGCCCGAGTTCCGTTGAAGGCCACGTCACAGCCTGACTGGGCCAAGAGCCAGTGCTCTACCTCCGACTGGAGCCACTGGGAGGTCTCTGCGTGGAGAGAAGCAGGTGTTGTTAGGAGGACGTGACTGGGACCTGGAAGGACCGGAAGGGAGAGCAGGGAGGGCACAGGGCAAGGAACATGCGGGGTATGGGTTTGGGAGAAGCCCAGGGGTAGGCTTGAGGTTAGCAAGTAAGTGGGACAAGGTCTTGCGGGGGTGGGGGGTGGGGGGCCTGTCCAGCTCTGGATCTGTCATCTAGGGACAAGTCAGGGAGGGTCCTGTTGGAAAGGAGACAACCTGAGGCTCACATTGGGAGGGGACAAGAGTCCCTCCTTTGGAAGGAGCGCTAGGGAAGTTGGGACCAAAGGAGGGCAAGCCACACCAGAAGTCCGATGATCCAAGACCCTTATTCGGGATAAGGTCAGGATAGGGAGGTCACTCCAGGCAGGGACCAGGTCCATCAAGATCAGAAGCTGGCTTCGGGGGCTGGGAGTGGGAGTCCCATCTGCTGAGGGGCCGCTTGAGCCCATAGGGACAGGATGGAGTCAGTTCCAGGTGGGGCCGCGTCACTACTGGGCCGCGATGGGATGGGGGCAGAGCAGCAAAGGCCGGGGTCGGGGCAAGGGGCGGACCTCAGGGCAGGGCCACCCACCAGGGCCAGGGCCGAGGCTTACCCTCGGGTTGGCCGCGCGCGCCCTGGGGCAGCCGGGCCAGGAAGCTGTGCGCCAGCAGAGCCTCCTTGGCATGTTCGTCCTGCGCGCGCAGGGCCAGGGCGCTGAGCAGCTCCGAGTTGTTGGAAGTGCTGCGGTAGTAGAGCATGTGGGCCAGCTCCAGCGCCTGCACGCTGCGCCGCTGTCCGAACATCTGCGGGCAGGAGCGTACCGCGGGGTCAGCCGGGATGCCCGGGGGCCGGGGGATGGCGGGGGGGGGGCACGGGAGGGGCCGGGACCCCGCGCCCCCACCCATACCGCACCCCCCCCAGTCACTAAGCGCTGGGATGGCCCTTTCTGCAGCCTCAGCCAGGCGGCCGGGGGGTGGGGGAGGCGAGAGGAGGGAGGGCGGGAGGTGCCGGGACCCCACGCCCCCACCTATACACTCCCCCTCCCAGTCACTGAGCGCTGGGAGGGTCCTTCCCGCCTACTCCCGCGCTCTCCCGGGACTTCCTGGGTTCAGGTCCCCAGGAGCAGTGCCCGGGTGTTTGTATTTCTAACACACACACACTCCCGACGCCGCCGCTTCGGTTTGCCTATCTGAGGCACGTATTAATAGATTTGTTCAAGGATTTCCAGGCGATTTGAGCTTTAGCCTTGGAACTCTCTGTGACGATGATATTTTTTTAAGTCCTTATCTTTTAAACACCTACTCAAGTATTTCCAACGATATGTTTAGGACTGACTCCAAAATAACCCAGCGGTGGGCGCGCAGGGGTCCCTAGGTGAAAACCGATTGACTGTGGATAATTATACACGCCGGATGCCAACGACTCGGGAGCTCATCACGCGGTCCTATTCCCGCATTTGCTTGAAATTTGCCGTAATAGAAAGTTTCAAAGGTTAAATTGTCAAGAGAAGTGTTAACGGAAAATAAATACTCCAAGCTTCTTTGAGGGAAGGAGGATGGGGTAGAATGTGGGGAGGGCCAAGTTTGGGGTCCCTAACTAACGAGCAGCCCCTTTCCCCACCTTTTGCCCCTCCTTGGCTGGACCCCTTTCCCCAAACTTGGCGTCCCTAAGGAGGGAAAGGAGAGCCCACTCGTGCCCTTCGGGGCTCACACTAAAACCTCCACTCTGATTGCCCCATTCATCCACAAAATGAGTTCAAGCCCGCTGGGTCCCCAAGCTGGCGGGGGGTTGGGGGGGAGAGTCCCAACTCTGTCCCCTACCCTCTGTGAGCCCTTGGCTGAGACCTAAGTCCTTTGTAGGGGGCACTGTCAGTCAAATGAGGTTCCAGAAGATTATGAGACACCTGGTACCGCGCCAGACCCATAACAAGAATTTTGACATTAGCTACTATGGAATATTCAACCGCACTCCAGGCTAGGTGCCGTCTTTTAAAGGCATGTACTGTCTGCCGCCCATCTTACATGGGGACCCAAGGTGAAATGCCTCTGAAGTCCTCAGAGTTGTGGAAATGGCTCAAATGACCAGCCCAGGACCAATGACAAGGCTGTGTGCAACCCTGCTCTCCCTTGCCGCAAGCCCCGCTCAGGCAGTGTCTGTCCCTGGGTGGGAAGGAGTGGCCATCTCGCTGGGGGGAGGTGAGATTCGAGAACTGCGTGTGTTAGGGACCGTCCGGGATGAATCACACCCTGGATTTGCTGTCTTTCTGCCGAGCTTACGCCACTGAATTCCCAGACATGAAGCGGGCCGGTCATGCTCTGTGGCATGGGGATGACGCCAGACCTCTCTCCCTGGAGAGGACACAGCAGCTGCCACCCGGGTGTTCCCTTTAACCCTCACTGTGGCCCCTCACCGCCCCCCAGCCTACCAGTTCCCCCCCTCTTGTGCTCCAGATCTGGGGTGGCCTCGCCATCTGCCCAGTCCCAGGCCAGACCCGTGGCAGCATCCTCGTTCCCTCCTTGGCAGCCTGTCGGTCCTTAGCCCTGTCCTCCTGCCCTGACTCTCTCAGCCCTGTCCCCTCCTCTGCAAACTGCCTCGCGCGTGGCCTCCTCCCGCCTGCCCCTGCCCTTTCCAGTTTGTCTCCCCAGAGCCACAGAGCTGACTCTGCTCATCCCTCGCTCACATCCCTGCCATGGTTCCCCAGTGCCCTCAGAGAGTCCACGCTCCCTGGCCTGATGCTAAGGCCCTGCGTGGCCCAGCCCCTGAAGATTTCTCCTGCTCTCAATGCGTCTCCTGTTGATGAGCCAGTTCAGCCCAAACATTATCCTGAGCTGCCCTCTCTCTCAGGCCTCCAGGCCTCAGAACAAGCCAAGTCACCCCTGGTCTGTTCTTAGAAAACACTCACTGCCCCATCCTCAAGGTTGAGGGTGGACATTGTGTCCCACAGAGGAGCAACAGTGTCATCGGGCTCCTGCAGTGATCACTGTGACCTCTGTCAGGCACGCCGGCAGCCTGTCTGTGCGTCTGCAGCCACACTGGGAAGGTTTCCTGAAGCCTCCAAGCGGCGGGTAAAGGGTGAGCGGGGGACGGCCAGCCCAGTGGGGTGATAGGACATCTCAGTCCTCGGTCCTCTGTTGGGAACAGCCTTGCAAAGGGGAGAGGAGTGCAGTAAAGCTGCAGAGTGTGGAACAGGAAGGGGTGCGAGCACTATGTTTTGGGGGAGCTGAAGCATACGACTGTGCTGGCTGAGGCTGGGGAAACAGGGTTTTTGGGGCCAGGCTATGAGCAAGGAGCAGGGCCAGCTCTGGGGCCCCTGGGGATGGGCTGGAGAGCTGGGACGGGACCGACCGGGGAGGCTGGGAAGACCTGGGTTGTGGCCAGGACAGAGGGAACAAGATGGGTGGGGGGGCAGTGAGGCCAGGCTGGGGACTGACAAACAGCGGGGGAGGGCAAGGGCCATCTCCAGGGGTCTAGCAAGTAACTGGGGGGACAAGGCCCTCTACAGATGAGAACCACGACCCGGAGTGGGTGTGGGGAGCTACTGCTGGAGGGGAGGGCAACGGGCCCGCAGGGGGCTGTTCTGGAGTTGGCCTGCTCCAGGCTGAGCACAGAGCCCCGATCTAAGAGATGACAGAGGGCTGCCTGTGCAAACCACAGAAACGGATGAGCTCTTGGTTTGTGGGGGGAAAGCGGGTGGCAGGGGAAGAAAGAGGGATGTGCACAAGGCCGCAAAATCAGCTCCCAGGCATCTGATCTGAGACCAGTCCTTAGAAGGGGGTTTGGGGAAAAAGGATCCTGGGCACAGGGGATGAGGTGTCCGTGGGAAGGGCGTAGGGACATCCAGGAGCCTGCACCAGAGACAGATACCTGGGAGACACTGACACACAAGAGGGGACAAGAGTGTGCAGCTGGAGGGAGGCTCAGAGGGCCCACATTTAAGGACTGGAGCTTAGCCCAGAGCATGGGAAAACATTCAATGGGGATGCACTAATTAACTAGGGAACTGGGTTTTAACCTGGACCCTGCAGAGCCCGAGAGGCTCCACAGCCCCCTGGAGCCTCAGGGAGGTGGGATGCACGGTGCACCTAGGGCTGGGCCTCTGGGTCCCCTTCCAGACCAATGGACACCCCTCACCAGCCTCCCTGCGGCTGGGCTCACAGCCCCACCCCCTCTGTGGTGGCTCCACTCCCTCCGGGCTCAAAACTCTGTCGTGGCACTGTGGCACTTTATCCACGAGCTGCCCTGTGGATAAAGCCCGGGGTCCCTATTCTGGCATTCAAGGCCCCTGCCACCCTCTGTGGCCTCACTTCACCCTGTACCCTGGACTCCAGCCCTGTGGGATCCCTCAAGCTGTGCTTTTTCAGCCCTTCCCCACTGGGTTCAATCCTCCCCCTTGCAAAGCTTCCCTTCAGTCCCACCTGACCCCTAGTCCTCAGCGGGAGTTGCTATCACCCCACAACCCCCTACACCCCACCCTGGCCCTTCACCATCTCAGCCAGCCTAGCGTGGCTCTTATCTGTAGGCTTTATTACCAGTCCTCCTAAGACCCCGCTGGGATGGCTGTAAACAGCTTGAAAAGCAATGAACCAGCGAGTGAATAATCAAGGACAATGGATGCCACGCACCAGTCCACACTCCCGGGGCCGGTGCCAGCCCTGGGGAGAATCGGTAAAAGGCAACCCCCCTGGGCCGACTCAGCCTCGGCTCAGCACTCATGGCGCAAGTCAGCTTTCAGCCCCCAGCCCTCCCCTCGGCCTCGAATCCTTGGATGGTGAACAACCTGCGCAACTGTATGAGGCAGCCATGCGTTCACATGTAGCAAAATCGGGAAGGGAGTGTGGTAAAAATAGTTTCCTTGGCCCCAGTCCCAAAGTTTCCAATTCAGTCTGTTTGGGCTGGAGCTCAGGGGGCCACATTTATAAAACCGGTCCCCTGGCGATAATGCCACCCCGCCAGGATGAGGAAGCCTGGACTCAGAGAACAACAGCCCAGTTAGCAATAATAATCATCAGAACAGCAAACTCTCATATGGTACATTTTGTAGTATATGTCAGGCTCTGTTCTCAGCATCACCCGTGTCTTCATTCATCCAATCCCCCAACAACCCTGTGAATCAGGTTCTTGTCATCCCCACTCCCCAGATGTGGGAGCTGAAGCCCAGAGAGGTTAAGCAACCTGCTCAAGGTCCCACAGCTGGGAGACGGAAGAGCCAGATTCAAACCCAGTGTTGCTCAGGACAACCCTACAAGGCAGATCTCACTCCTGTCTCCGTTTTCCAGGTGAGGAAACCGAAGCCCCAAGTCGTGAAGAAAGCTGCCCGAAGGTTGTGTAGAGTACAGAGGATCGAGAAGGAAGAGATGGAGGGAACGTGGGAATGACAAAGTAAAGGAGGGAAGGAAGGAAGGACAGCAGGGGGCAGGAATGCATGAAAGAAGCAGAAACACAGGGCGGCCCAGCTTCTGGAGGAACACGGGGGAGGCAGGGACAGCATAGGCACGCCGATGGCCGGCCACTCACCTTGGATGCCCGCAGGCCCATGAAGATGGCAAAGAGGAGCAGCAGCAGGGAGGTGGCCATCTTGAGGTCCGTGAGCACCACCATGCCCACGTTGACGAAGAACACCAGGCCCGAGACGAAAAGCGTGAGGTTGAGCAGCGCGCGCTGCGTGGTGGACGTGCGGACCTTCAGCTCCGGGAGCAGCTGCTCTAGGCCCTCTAGGGGCGTGTCCTTGAAGCTCTTCAGCACCAGGTGTCCCCGCTTGGTGCGGGCTGCCAGCACCACCCGCTTGAAATACCTCCTGCCGGACAGAGGGGGGATGGGGGGGATGGGGGGATGGGGGTGGCAGGGTGGTCAGGATCACTCTGGGGGAGCACCCTCCGACCCCCTCCCCCCAACACCCAGGACCCTCTCTAGCTCTGGAGTCACACACTCATCATAAAGGCTGCTTAATGGGGACGGGAGGAAACTCAGAAAGAAGACCAGTGTCCAACAACAGGGCATCAGCGAAAATAACACAATCCCCTGTCACTGGACACATAGATGGCTTCCAGCTTTAGGTACTTGGTGAATGGGGAACTGAATGCCGATCTTTTCATTAGTTCTTTTCCTTTCTTTTTTGTTATTTTAAAGATTTTCTGTATTCATTTGAGACAGAGAGATACACAGAGAGAGAGAGAGCGTGCAGGAGAAAGGGGAGAGGCAGAGGGAGAGGGGGAAGCAGGCTCTCTCTGCTTGAGTCGGGAGCCCTATGTGGGGCTCGATCCCAGGACCTGGAGATCATGACCTGGAGCCAAAGGCAGATGCTTAACCGACTGAGCCACCCAGGTGCCCCTTGGTTATTTTTCAAACTCAAATTCTACTTTCCATTTCGGGTGTCTGCGAGGTGCCAGGGAGCGCTATTCAGATCTGAAGAGGGAGCCAAATGAGTCGGTCTCCGCCTTTGTGGGGCTTCTAGTCCAGTGTGAGAGACAGATAATTAAACACACAGTCTGCAAGTATAAATATCTCCTTGGAACAGATTTCTGGAAGTGGAATTATTGAGGGGTATATAGGGATAAGAGGGTTGTTTTTTTGTTTTTTGGTTTTTGTGTGTGTGGTTTTTTTTGTCTTTAGGTTTTTTGTTTTGGTTTGGTTTTTTGGATTCATGACCATATTTGATAAACTGACTTCCAGAAAGGCTGGGTAATTTACAGGCCCAAGAGATCTGCCTCTCCTCACCCTGCTCTGTATTAGAGCAGTTTCTGTTTAAAATATAATGTTCACCAGAATCCTGGCTGCGCCATTTTTTTTTAAATGTGGCCTTCTCTTTCTGAGCCTCAGCCGTCCTCATTTGGAAAATGGGAGAAGTGTCCCTACCCTTCCTCTTCCCTGGGCACTGTAGTTCTTCTTTTCCCTTGGGGAAAAAGAGGCAGCATTTGGATGATCTGCCCACCCCTTTCATGACTTCCCCTCCCAGGTCCCGATACCCAAATCCAGACACTGACCTGTCAGTCCCCTCTCGACTCTAACCTTGCTCCCTTTCGCTGCAGCTGGGGAACAAGGGCCGCCTCACCTCTCTGCGGGGGGCGACCTGATGAAGAAGCCACGTTTGGAGCCCACGCTGGACTTACGGGGCATCTGCCCAACTCGCTGGCCCAGGGCCCAGAACTGCATGTAGATATACTGATCCAAATTTATTGTCACCTGACAAGGGGGACAAAGGAAGCAGAGGCAGCTGAGCATGGGCTAGGGTGAGAGCATAGGCTACTAGAATTAGATGCCCCTCCCCTCAATGATTTCCACTCCTCTCCCAGGCTTATCATCATCTGGGATGTGTCTAGACAGGATGGCCACGTACAGTTGCTCGTGTTGTATACTGCACAAGGGCATACTATCTAAGATGCCACCATTTACCTCAAAGTCATTTTTATTACCACATTTCCAAGAATCTAAAATAACACTGATTTTAAGATACCCCATTGTTTTTTAATTGAATAAATATGACATGTAATACTGTAAGCTTAAGGTACACAGCATGTTACTTTGACACATTTATATATTGTAGTAATTGTCAACTGGATATTCCACTATTTTATGAAGCAACTAAAGGAGAATTATATTGTCAGTTAAAACTATGCCACACTACCACTTATAAGTCATATCCCAATTTCGGACAAAATATGACTCTGGCAAAAAAAAGTGTATCTTAAAAATCACTAAATGGGGGACTTTGGAATTTTACGATTTTTATTTTAATTTTGTTGGCTTTAAGGATGAGCGTTTTGTATTATTTATTATTACAGCTTTCTGGAAGATGATGATAAAGGCTCTAGTCCTAGGAAGATCCGTATATTATGATACTTTTCCAACAGATGGCAGTGTGGTGACTGGGAAAGAGGTACTGCATTCTAATTCACCAAAAATGCTATGTGGGCTCACGCCCTGTGTTCAGGGCAACTCCCAGCAGCCTCTGCCTCCCAAAGGCTCCACCCTGCCCCAAGGCTTCCTGGGAGTTCCAGGTCTCCCCTAGAAGACAGGCACCTGGACTTCATCCTGAGGGTGATGGACCACCAGAGCGTAGGCCAGGGTGTCCTCCGAGAGCGGGGAGAAGTTGGCCTGGGCCAGCAGGGGTTCCAGAGCCCGGAGCACCTCCTGTTCATTGGACAGACGCTGGGGGTCCGTCAGCGAAGGCTGGTCGAGGGTCTCCCTGTCAGGGTTGATGGGGTCATACAACGCCTGAGGAGAGAGTCAGAGAGAAGAAAAATGGGCTAGGGCACAGCATGAGGGATGGTTCCCAGCCCACCCTTTAGGGGATGGGGTGCCCCAGGGCTTGTGCAGGGCTCTCTCCCCTTCTCTCTCCTCGCGCTCACCTTCAGTAGCCTCGTTACTCCCATCCCTTTAAACACTGCTCTGCGAATCTGTGTCTCTCTGGGCAACTTCACATCTCTAGCCTGGACCCGTCCTCCAAGTTTCCAGACCTGATACCCAGTTCCGGGACATGAGCATCTGTCCCCAGTAACAGAGGGGAAGGGGGATGCAAGGATGCAGAGGGAGAATATGTTTCCCAGCCTCTCCGGAGGCTAGATGTGGCCAGAAGGCAGGTCTCATCCATGGACTGTGAACAGTCCCCACAAACTGGCCTCTGCTCTGCCCATTTCATTTTATATACCTGCAACCCCCTCCTCCCCTGCCCACAAGAAAAGAAAAATTGCTGACTCAGTGAATGAATGCAGGAGGGAGTTTCTGGGTACCTAGGCTCTTCGCTGGTTTCAGGATGACTTGTGACTTGTCCCAGACTATATAGTGAGCCTCATGGAGAGGTCACTGGTCCAGAAGCCCAGTCCTCTGTGTGTCTCAGGACAGGTAGCCCTAAGGAACAACTTGTCTAGGCCAGGTGTGATTTTGAATTAGTGGAAGGAGTCTACGGCCATACCACCCTGAACGCGCCCGATCTCGTCTGAATTAGTGGAAGGAAAGAGGTACTCCAAGTGGGAAGAATGCTCGGGCAGAAGTTTGGAGGGGGGACGGCCCGGGGCCATGGAAACCACTGAGCAGGGAGACAGGACAGCTAGGACAGCTGAGCCTCAGCAAGTCCCCTTCCGAGTGAACTCCCACGGCTGGGGTGTGCTGCCGGAGGACAGGACTCTGGCCCAATGCTGGGGCCTGTGCCAGAAGCCCTTCAGGTCCCACAGGCCAAGTTCTCGGACTCACAGAGTGACCTTGAGAAATTCCACTGCCAGGACTGAGCCGCAGTTTGAGGGGGAGGGAAGCTCAGAGCCAGAGGAGAGTGAAATCTGCATTCATCAAGCATCCACTGAGAACCAAATTCTCTTCTGGGCTCCTCCCATCCATCTCCACCCAGGGCTCCGGGCCAGAAACCTGGATGTCACAGGTGACCCCTGGATGTCACAGGTGACCCCTGCTGCTCCCTTCCCCCACGCAATGAGCCCTGCTTGTTCTACCTCCAAAACAGATCACCACTTTGCACACCCCCACACCCTACCCCATCCACACCCCCATCTGCTCCTCCTGCCTGGAGGAGTACAACAGCCTTCTCAATGGTCTCCCCACATCCCCTCACCCCACTCCCAACAATCTGCTTTCTACACAGCAGCCAAGATTCTATCAAACCATAACAACAGTAATAAATGATAGTGCACATTTATATAGAACTTTCTACACACCAGGGACTGCTTGAAGCAGGTTGTTCTCACCATGTGACAATGGTACTATTGTTACCCTCATTTACAGAGATAGGGACTGAAGCACAGAGAGGTTAAGTAACTGCACAAGGTCACAGCGAAGAAGTGTTATATTAGGAATTACACATCTAACTATGTCGATCTCCTGCTAAAATCATTCCAAGGCTCCTACTGCCCTCAGAAAATAGGATCATGCTCTGTGCTATGTCCTGCAAGGCCTCAGAGGACCTAACACCACAATCCCCCTTGGTGGCTCAACACCAGCCACACTGGCGTAAGTTCCTCCAGGCACAGGGACATTGTACATGCTGTTAAGAGACTCTCCCTGCCCCCCTCCCTGTCCACTACTTAAGTCCTATTCTTCTACAACATTCCAGTTCCCTTATCACTCTCAAAGAGCCATTCTCTGCTCCTTAGGCTGAGCAGAGCTGCCCTGTGAGGTTGGGCAGATTGGGCACTGCACAAATGTGCTAGATCTAATGAGCACCATTTTAGACGCAGTAGACATATACATTTATCCTGTCACTCTTTCAGATGGAAATAAAGAATGTAGAGTAACACCATCCAACAGAACTGCTGACAATGACAGAAACATCAAGATCTGCACCATCCAATATCCTGGTCACAGGTGGCTAATGAGCCCTTGAAATGGGGTGAATACAATGGAAGAACGGAATTTCAAAATTTTATTTAATTGCAATGATCTCAAATTTAAACACAGCCACATGTGGATAGCAACTACCATATTATGAGCACCAGTCAAGAGAAAGGAGTGCATTTCACCAATTTGCACACGGACTTCGGTACAGAAACCAAGGTCAGCTTTGCTATCTGCTGCTATGAACCATGCCCAGTGAGTTCACTGTCTGAATTTATCCACTCATCGAGGAGAGCGCCTGACTTCCACCTGTCCCCACCACTCAAGTTCAGCTCCTTGAGGGCAAGGCACATGCTTGAATTTGCTGCTGACGTTCCTGAGCCCCAATCAACGCTTGTCGGCAGACGTCCAAACGGGCCACCTGACACCTGCACGCAGGCATCTGATGGGCATCCTCTCAAACTCACTTCCTCCCAAACTGGAGTCTTGAAACTCCTCCTCAGACCTGCTTCTCCTGCCACCTTACCCGGCTCAGAAGAGGCCAAGTCCGTCCGACTCCTCTATTTCTCACACACTGAACCCACTGGCAAATCTTGATGGCCCCACATTCAAAATAGATCCAGAATCTGATCATTTCTCATCACCACCCCCTACCACCCACCTCTCGCCCCAGGTCTGAGCTACCCTTACACCCTGGACTGTGGCAGTGGCCTGGGCACTGGTCCCCCCCACACCCATCTTCCAGCCCCAACCCAGTCTGTTCCCCAGGCAGCCGCCAGAGGGCACCTGTTGTCATTGAAGCCAGCTCCCATCCCTCTGCTCAGAGCCCTCTGGTGGTTTCCACCTCACTCAGAGTCAAAGCAAAGTGCTCACTGGGTCCCCGAGAAGCTCTGCAGAATCTGGGCCTCAGCCCCATCTCTGCTCTCATTTCTAGCCCTCTTCCCCAGCTTCTTTGCTGTTTCTCCTGCACACCATGCACACTCCTGCCACAGGGCCTTTGCGTTTACCATTCCCACAGATCTCATGGCTCACTCTTGCCTCCTTCAGGTCTCTGCTCAAATGTCACCCTCTCTGTGAGGCCTTCCCTGACTATTCTACCTAAAATTGCAAAACATTCCTGCTTGCTTTTTCTTAATTAGGTTATCAGATTTAGAAAAAAAAATTAAATTAAATTAAATTAAATTAAATTAAATGCAGTACACCAACTTAGATTTGATTTCCAGATCAACAACTAACAATTTTATATTTGAGGACTGTACTATACAGGACATAATTCTACTGCAAAAGAAAAAAGTTATTCATAGCTTATCTGAAATTCAAATTTAACTGGGTGGAGAGGGTTGAACAGTATCCTCGAAAAATTCACATCTCTGAACCTCAGAATATGACCTCATTCAGAAATAGGGTCTTCACAGGTCTAATTAGGTAAGAATCCCAGGATGAGATCATCCTGGATTAGGGAGGGCCTAAATCCAATGAGCATGTCCTTTAGAAGAGACAGAAAAGGACAAGCAGAGTCACAAAGAAGGTGAAGTGAAGACGGGAGACAGAGGTTGGACTGTTGTTGTCTACAAGCTGAGGAAGGCCAAGGATAGCAGCCCGGGTGGCTCAGCTGGTTGAGCGTCAGACTCTTGGTTCCCACTTGGGTCGTGATCTGGGGGTCGTCAGTTCGACCCCCACGTCAGACTCTGTGCTGAGAGTCGAGCCTGCTTGGGACTCTCTCTCCCTCTGTCCCTCCCCCTGCTCGCTTTCTCTCTCTCAAATAAATAAATAAATCTTTAAAATATGTACATACATACCCACTGAATGAATTCAACGATGAATAAGGGAAAGGAAGTGCAGAGAGAGGTCACCTGTCAAGGTCACTGGCAGGCTGGTAAACAACGTAGCCACCTCTCTGCCTGCCCAGGGGCGGCTTCCTCAGGGGACTTAGGTCATCAGCAAAAGGTCCCCCATGGTGTCCACCTGTCTCTGTTCCCACCCTTCCCTTCCCCTCTTAGTGTCGCAGTTTAAAATCTCCTGCCTCTTGGCACCTGGGTGGCTCTGTGGGTTAAAGCCTCTGCCTTCAACTCAGGTCATGATCCCAGGGTCCTGGGATCGAGCCCCGCATCGGGCTCTTTGCTCAGCGGGGAGCTTGCTTCCCCCTCTCTCTCTCTGCCTGCCTCTCTGCCTACTTGTGATCTCAGTCTGTAAAATAAATAAATAAAATCTTTTAAAAAAAAAAATATCCTGCCTCAGTGGTAATATGCATCTTCATTTTATATGTGTTCTGTGTTTCTATATATTTAACTGTTTATAGAATAAGATGATTTTCTAAATAACTTAAAAAAAAAAAAAATACAAACCCTGCCTCTCACGGACCCCAGTCTAGGGCTCGGAGGCAGCTAGACCTGGCTGCAGATCCTGGCTCAGCCAGGCCCTCCCAGAGCCTCCGTGTCTGCGTCTGTAAATGGGGCTGATGGCAGCTGCCCCTCGATGCCATAGGAAGGGGTCCATGAGCCTGACCCGAGTGCGCACTCAGTGGCAGGGGGCTGTTGTCACTGCCCGTCAAAGCAGAGAGGGGACGTGTCAGGGCAGTGTGCAGTAAGGGTGGGCTCAACATGCCTGGGTGGTCCAAACTCTGCACATTCCAGAGGAATGGCCCTCGCCTTGGCTCCTGGGTAACTTCTAAGGCCTTGGAAATGTTTGCTTGCTAAGAGGATCTGGGTTTCCCCGGGGCCTTGGGCCACAGCAGCCAGTCTATGCTAACAGTGTGATTCCTGGTAGGGGTCTTGGCCACGGAGCAGTTTCATGGCCCTGGAGGGTGACTGAGTAGCTAAGGCTGGCCACGCCAGCGCTGACCAACCCTCAGTAACCATCCTGGATCCAGCTGGGGCGCCTGGCTGGCTCAGTCACTGGAGCATGCAACTCTCAATCTCGGGGTTGGGGGTTCGAGCCTCATACTGGGTGCAGAAGTTACTTAAAAATAAAATCTTAAAAAGAAAAAAAAAATCCTGGACTCCAGGGCTCAGGTGAATTTTCCTGGCGGGCCAATGTACTCCATACACGCTATCCCACCTTGCCGGTGAGAGAACTAAGTGTCATCTTGTAAGACACTTCTGGAAGAGACAGCAGGAAGGTGGCGTGGCCTCTCTGGGACCCCACCCCAGGGCCTTTTTCCTGTGCTGATTTTGTTCACTATCCTTTTGTTGTAATAAACTATTACTGTGAGCCTAACAGCTTTTCTGAGCTCAGTGAGTCACATAGAGAAAATCACTGAGGCCGATCACTGTCTCAGGGACCCCTCCCCCCACCCCCGCGCCCCCCACCAGGATCCTGGGAGCGGAAGCAGGAGGATGTGAGAATGTGGCTTGCTGACATCACCCTTCCCTGGGGTTCCACTTCTCTGTCTAGCTGCTCTTTGGCTGTCCCCCTCACCGGGTCCAGTTCCCCTTCCTGATCTCAAGGCTGGCATGTCCCAGGGCTCTGCTAATCCCCCTATTGATCTCATCAGCAAAATCTAAATGCTCCCAGAGGATGCTGCTCAACCCAGACCCCTCCCATGACCTCTGGAGCCCATATTTGGGTCCATCTTTCCATCTGGCTGTCTTATAGGCATCTCAGATTCCTAAGTGCAAAACGGAGCTCGCATCATCCCTGCAGATCTGCCTCCCGCCCCCGCTCTGTCCTCCGCATCTTGGTAAATGGCAGCTCCATTCTTCCAAGGGAGCGGGCCCAAACTGCTGGAGGCCCCCCCTGACTTCTTCCTCTCCCTCACCGCCCGCCTGCCCAGCCAAATGCTGATGCCTTCCCACCATTACCAGCATCTGACCACTTTTCCCCACTTCCACAGCTATTACCCTTGCTGGGGCTGCCATTATCCCTTACCTGGACAAACATAATTGACTCTGAATAGATCTCCCTGCCTCCGATAGTCTGTTCCAGAAGGATCCTGTTAGCACCTAAATCAGCACATGTCCCTCCTCTGCTCAGAGTCCTCCCGTGGCTGCCAGATCACCTAAGGAAACAGTTTACCCCCAACCCCTCTCTGCCTTCATCTTCTGCCTGCTCTCCCTCCCTCACTGCCCTCCAGCCACAGGGCTCCCTGCCTTGTTCTCCCAACTCCCTGTGCCCCAGGGCCTTTGTATCTGCTTTTCCCTCTGCCTAGAATACTCCCCACCGCCCGCCACCAGACATCTATAGGGCTCTGTCTCTGTGTCTCCACCCAGGTCTTCACTCAACTGTCACCTCCTCAGAGAAGGCTTCCCTGACCACCCTGTCTAAAACAGGCCCTCATGTCATCCTTCCCTATCCCGCTACTCTGCTTCATTGTTCTTCACAGCACTTATGGCTCTGGGCCATCCCATTTCATATTCATTCATTCATTCATTCATTCATTCATTCATTGTCTCCCCAACCAGAATTTCAGTTCCACAGGGACGTGGCTTCATCTGTCCGCTCACTGATGCTTAGAGCAGGGCCGGGTTCCAAAGATTCTTTGGAGGATTCTTACTGAATGAACGGATAAGCAAACAGGCACACCAAGGATGGTGCCAGGGGCCCAGTCCTCACCTGCAGCTGGGCCAGGATGTGGTGGTAGTGGAACAAGGTGCAGAAGTCCACGTGGGCTGCAAACTCTGCCAAAGCTGCCTTCTCCTTGGGGCTGGAGTGGAATTCCTGTTACCTCAAGAGGCAAAACTCGTTAGGCTTCTTTCCCCTTTCCTCTCGGGGTGGATTTCTTTCTCTGGCAGTCCATATGATCTGGGTTTTAATTTTAAGATTTTGTTTTGCTTGGGGTGGGGGGGGGGCAGCCAATTTTACTGACCAAGAAACTGAGCCAGCCCGGTGTAGTGGAAAACAGACAGCGGAAAGAACTAGAAGGTCAAGTTCCCGCTTTGACACTCACTCACTGACATTGACACAGTGATGGTGTACCAGCTGCCGCTCGCTGGTCTATCACCCTCCAGAGGCTGTACAGGGCTGGATGGAATTATATTTAACCCCCCATTTTCCAGAAGGGGAAACTGAGGCTCAGTGGAAGTCACTCACTGAGGGCCACAGTGTTTGTATGAAAAGAAGCTGAGACTCTGATCAGGGCCTGACTCCAGAACATACATATTTAACCACTTCTTTATGCTTCCTACCTCCGTGCCCTAGGTTAATGTCTTCACCTCCCTGAGCCTGTTCCCTCATCAGCAACAGAGGACCACACCCTCTTTCTGAGAGAGCGATGGTGAGAATGTGATGCAATTCCATGACCCTGTACACATAGTGTTTGTGTGTGTTGATACCTACGTGTGTGCTTGTGAATAAAGTCTAGCATTGACCTTAGTACATACAGATTTGTTCAACAAATAATTTTTAAATAAATGAATGATAATCCTCACTAATGACAAGTAGGATGATGAGAGTAGGGTAAGAGCTTAGCTCTGGAGCTGGGCCCTCAGTGCAGCAGGTGCCTAATGCCTCACGAGAGATCACAGTCCTTGCCCTGCTCTGGAGTCAGGCCACTTTGGTTCTAACCCGGGCTACAACATCATCACCTTGATAAGTCACTTTCTCTCCTCACCTGTTTCCGTCACTTCAGTTGTAAAATAGGGACCATGGTAGTCTCTCTCTTACTGGGTTGTTTTGATGACTCAACAAGACGTGGAAAATGCTTAGCACTGTGCCATACAGTAAGAGCTCAAACAGTGTGATAATAATTATGATGACTTTTTCGCTAGTATAATAATTATTATTACGTGGTAGTAATAGTAATGATGAGGATGATTATTATACCCATTTTGCAGAGGAAAAACCCATGCCCCAGGGAGGGCTTGCTCAAGGGCTTGAACAAGCGAGAGTCCGGAATTGCTTCTGTATCAGCACCTCACAGGTCTGTCCCTGCACGCCTACCCGGGAGAAGAAAGGGAACGGAACTACAACTCCCAGGAGGCGCCAGGACAGCCCTCTATGGCACGAAGGGCGTGCCACCGCGATGCCTGCCGGGAGCCGTAGTCCCCAGGCTCTCGGACCCGGGACGGGCGGTACCTGTGTCAGGAGGCGGAGCAGCTGCTCCTTGGAGAAAGGGATGAACCGCTCGCGGTACTGCTGGGCCCAGTCGCGGGGCTCCGTGGGGTTCCACATCTTGCGGTACTCCCCCATCTTGGCCGCCAGCGACGACAGGGCCCGGGGGGGCCCGAGGAGCGTGGGCAACAGGGACCATACTCGGACCCTGGATCCCCAGACCCCCCGGGTCACATGCAGCATGGCCAGACCCTTTCCCTGGAGCCTGAACAAGGGAAATGAACAGGGGTCAAAGGTCATCTAGAGGAACCGCACCCTCTCCCACCTCCAGGGGCTGTCCCTTCCCCAGGCAGGGCGCAGAGCCCATCTGCCCGTCTTGCGGCGCGTCTTGCCTGTGCCCTCCCTCTTTGCTCATGTGGCCCCGAACTGCAGGCAGGGGTCAGAAGTCTTGAGTCCTGGGGCGTTTTAAGGGCCCAGAGACCCTATAGTAGTACAACGGGTTTCTGCGGGGTCTAGGCAGCAGGTGGATCTTAGGAGCATAGGAGATGCTCGGAAAGGCTACATAGGGGGTGCAGGGCGGCCCTCCCCCGGCCATGCAATCCTCTGCCCTCTCCCTCACCTTAGCCAACGCTCGACTGTCATTGAGCCTCCTGCGCATGTGTAGGAGGCGTCCTGGGTCCCCCAGTTTCAGCTTCAGCCTGCAGTAAGACGCATGCGCAAAGCCTTGGTCATCGAAAGCCGTCCATCTTTCCCCTAACGCCCTGTCTCAACTGCGCGTGCGCAATCTGCCGGCCTCTCTTCTCTCGCTCTGAGTGCGGCGCATGCGCAGCGGAAGTGTCTCCTTGGCGGCGTGCTTCAAAGGGAAGGGGGCGGAGCGGGCGCGAGACTCGGAGGAGGACTGGGGCGGGGCTGGACTCCCGCGCGGGGCCAGCCAACGGCGGGCGGCCCAACGTCCGCCCAGGCCACGCCCCGACTCGTGTCAGCTCCTGAGTAGGCGGGAAAAGGGCGGGGGCGGGACTTGGACGCAGCCAATCAGCTGTGGAGGAGCGAAAAGGCGGGAAAAAGCGGAACCAAAAGGCTGAGGCGGCGCCAGAGACCGGGAGGGGAGGGTGGGCGGAAGGAAGAGCCGGCCTCCAGGTGACGAAGACCGGGCCTCCAGAGTAGGGGTGGCCCTTTGTCAGGCAGCATCACTCCCAAGCCCCAGCACCCCCATTCCAGGTCCTTAAAGGGAAGACTCCGATTCTAAGAAGGTAGCCTGGTGTCTGGGGCGTGACCTCCTAATTCTGAGGGGAGAGCTCCGTTCTGAGCCCATGTTCCCCACACATCTAAGGTCTAGACTCCCCCCAACTGGAGGAAATGCACTCTTAGGAAGATGGACTTCGATTCTAAGGGGAGGCCCTTATCCTGAGAAAACCCCAAGTCACGAGGCCGGCCTAAAATACACCCTGAGATGCCTTGATTCTCCACTATGGGGGCTGTCACCCCAAACCTTGAAAGGGATTCCTCTGGCTCAGACCTCCCAAGGGTTCTGATCTACATTCTGGCACCCCCTAATCCCTGGAAAATCCTACCCGTGGCTTCTCACCCAGAGGGTACAGTCCTTAGAATGAGCTCCCTGGCTCCTGGGTCAGAGATGTGACCCCAGTCTCAGGAGCTCTCTTACCCTTTACCCCATTTGTGGGACCCTCAGCCACCCTCTCGCCCTGCACTCCCACCTCTTGGACCTCCGGTGGCCCCTTCACCCCCAAGCCCCAACCCCTTCAACCCTGGTAGACCCGTCACCCGACACAACCCCATTCTTGGGGACCCCCCGAACCCTCTACCCCATGCCCCCATTCCTGGGACCCCTGGCAGCTCCTTCAGCTCACACCTCTGACTCTGACCTCCACCATCCATCTTGTCTTGCAGCAGCCAAGCCCAGGGTGGGCCTGGAGCCCCTGGACGGCAGCACCCAGCAGGCAGCACCCGGCATCCCTGCTCACGCCCCCCAGGACCCCAGAAGCAGAGCAGCCACCATGCACATCCCTGAAAGCCTCCAGGACCTGGCTGACAGTCAAGCCGTGCAGTTTCTAAAGAGGCCCAAGACGATCACCCGGATCATTGCAGGGGTGAGACCCTCTTGGGGCCTGACTGCCCCATGGGTGACAGGAAACAGGAGTTTTCACCCCTCAGACACAGTGTGGAGGGAGTTGGGGGGGTGGAGAAGGAAGTGGCCAGATTGGGAGAACAAAATAAGAGGGAGCTCATAACAGAAGTCCCCTCTTACTGAGCATCTCACTCTAGGCCCTGCACTACCCTGAGCGCTTATTAACTCTCCGAGGAAGACACAGCATTCCCAAGTACATGCTATGAGCCCCATTTTTGCGATGAGAAAACTGAGCATCGGAGAAAATTAAATCAGTGTTTATATTTAAGGACATCATTGTTTAAAGGCTGCCCTCTCTGATGGGGTCTCCACAAGCCACGTGTGGCTATTGCAATGTAAACTAATTAAAATAAAAGAGTTCGTTTTGAAAGGTGGTCTCAGTGGCCACCTTTCAGATGCCCACCAGCCACACATGGACGGTGCAGATCTAGAGCATTTCCGCCATGGTGGAAAGTTCCATTGGACAGTATTGGCTAAGGGCCCACAGTAAGAGGCAGGGCTGGGATTCAGATGCAAACTGGGGTCTGTGAAATGCCAGAGTCCTTTCAATTTGGCGCCCCTCAGACAAGGGGATAGGACAGGAGCAGGGGCAAGTTCCTCTGGGAAGGATGAGGTGCGCAGAGGGGAGACAACAGCGTATCACTTAGGACTAAGATACCAGGCATGGGATAGCCGCTGTGGGCCAGGCACTGTGTGCCAAGCCAGGGCTTTATAGATGTTTGTTGGATCATTACCACGTTCCCAGACTCAAGGCCCCCGGGCTCAAATCTTCATTCAGCACAGACTTGGCTGTGTGACCTGGAGCCAATCACTGCGCCTCTCTGGACCTCAGTTCCTAAAGGGGTTAGTGCTGTGACTCAGGGCTTTACGCTCGGCCAGCTCCCCTGCTCTCCTTTGACAGAGCTGGAAACTGAGGCCCAGGGAGCTGATGAGACTTCACTGGGGTCCTGGGAACAGATGGATCAAATCCAGGGTCCTCACCTGGAGCTTCTCCTTCCTACCCCTTCTGGAACCTCGGGATGGAGAAGGATCCAAAGGGCCTGGCTTAGAATCCTTAGAATCCTGGCTCAGCCACGCACTGCCCACGTGGGGTGGCACACTCCTTGCTTTGCCAGGGCCGCACCTGGTTGAACCAGCTTGAGTGCCCCCCTTGATCCCCAAAAGTGCCCCGTTTTTGGTGGATAATGTACCCAGTCGCTCTATATCTGTGTGACCTTGAGAAAGTGACTTGATTTCTCTGAGAAAAGGCTCCCCATGGCCTGCTGGTAGGAAAGACTGTTCTGCAAGTGAAAGCAGTTTCTGTCCCTAAATGGATAAGCATGGGCCTGGAAAGTCTGAATCACACTTTAAATAGAGATTATTATTAGGACAAGTCATTTCTGTGAGCAACTCGAGGGATGGGTCTGGGGGGCTGAGGGTGACGGGGAGTCGCGTACATTGCCGTTCCTCCCCAGGGGACGAGGGGAATTAGGAATTCCACGATCCGAGTCCGTCGTGGGCGTTAACTTCTGCTCCTCACCGTAACCCAATGGCATGGCCGTCAGCTACCCCGTTCGACCCAAGGGGAAACTGAGGCTCATGGAGGTGGAGTGACTTGCCCAAGGTCATCACCCAACTGGCGAGCTAGTCAAAGGATTCTCGCACCTCCCAAGCTTTGGAAGGAAAAGCGGGTGGCAAGGGAGGAGGCCCAGCTGGTGTGAACGGGCGTGGGGAAGGGGGAGGGAAGGGCCACGGGCCGTGCCAGACGTTTTGGTCACGGACTTTGCCCGCCGCCTCCATCCTCCCTCCCTCCCGCCCTCTCCTCCTTCCCCCCTGGCCTGGCTCCTCAGTAGGGAGTCTCTGGGCAGCTGGTCCTCTTGTCCTTCTCACTGCCGCCTGCCAGCTGGTGTCTTAACTGATGAATCTTTGCTCCTTCCCTGGGGACGGGCCAAGGAGGGCGTGGAAGGAAGTTGGACTCTGGCATCAGAGGGCTCAGGTCCCTCTGGCCCAGCTGAGCCCCCTCCCTGAGTCTCCACGGCCCGAGGCTCACACCGCAGCCCAAGGTCTCCAGGGTCATCGGATGAACAGCCCCCAGGCTGGGAAGTCAGGAGGGCCAGAGCCCAGTCCCAGCCCCTCCTTCGCTGACTGACCTTGAGAGGACACGTCCCCTCTCTGGGCCAATCATGAGACCCATCATCAGGCCGAGGCCCCCTCCCCCTCTGCACAGCCCCAAGACAGCCTGGGAAACTGAGGCTGTAAGAGGTGAATGATTTGCCTAAGGCCACACAGCTGGCAGAGCTGGACTCGCCTGGCTCTTTCCACTCCACCTTAATGGCTTCCATTCATCACCTGTGAAACAGAAATCGACCACGTGGGGCTGGTGCGAGGGAGGTAGTGCAGGTAACATGGAGACTGGCTCCAGTGATCGATGGGCCTTCCAGTCCTCGACCTGGCTCCGTCCCCAAGCAGCTGACCGAGATGCTCCCCTTCTGTGGACTCCTCGCTCCGAAACCGGGAATGGATGTGAACAGCCTTGGATCGTGCAAAAGGGCCAGACGAAAGAGGGACTGGTTGTCATTGTTCTGTTACGGTTTTCATTCAGAGAGGGCAATTAAGGGAAAGGATAGAGGAGGATGGACACAAGCTGAGGAGTTAAAGGGCTGAACCTTTGCCTCCTCCACCCTCATATATATAGATAGATAGATACAGATATGTATATATCTATATCTATCTATCTATCTATACAGGGTGGGAGCAGAGAAAGGTCCCAAGAGACTCCAACACACATTGGCTGAGGTCCAAGCTGGTGGTGGGGATAGAGAGATGGGTCCCCTATCCAGGAGGAGTTCCAATTCTGGTGAATTCCTTCCCCTCACCTACTCCCCCGCTCCCATCCCCAGCACCGCCACATGCAATCAATCTCCGAGTCCAATTTTACGTCCTAAATATCACTGGCCTCCCCAGAGCTCTGACCTCAGCTCGGGCCTCCACATTTCTACCGGGGCCTTCCCTCCAATCTCCTCTTTGGTCTTGGCTTCTCTTTCTCTCTTTCTTTCTCGTCTTGCCACCACCACCACCCCGCCCCCCGCCCCCCCACACACAATCCATCACCACCCTGGAGATCTTTCTCTGACTCCAGGGCTAAGTCTGATCCTGGCCACCCTCTGCTCAGAACACTTCCATGCCTGAAGTTAAATCCAAGTAAGAAATTTCACTTTCCATGCCTCCCAAGTCTACGCCCCTCCATCCGGTCTTCAAGGCCTCTGAGGCTGTGGCTCCCGCCCCATCTTCAGCCTCATCTCTCCCTCAACCCCTGCAGTGGGTTTCTCTCCAGTCCCTGAAGGAGCCCCATTGGCAGTATCTGGTTTTGCACACACAGTTTACACCCGCCCTCCCATGCCCTTCCTCCCGGCATGCCCGAAAAAATCTCCTCATTCTTTAATGTGCAAATCAGACCTCACCTTATTACCTCTAAAATTGAACCCCTACAACTTCCATTCTGGCTCAAACCTTGATTTTCTCCCAGACCCCAGGTCCGCAGCCTCCTCCCTGGCCTCCCAAACCTCCAGTCTCACTCCGTCCAGTCTGTCTTGGCTCAGATCTGCCCCTGCCCTCCCCTGACCACCACTCTGCTATGGCTCCCTATTGCCCTCCAGACAACCTTTCTCACCCTGTGTCACTCCAGAAAGCCTCCCTGGAGCAACTCCCATCAACCAACTACTCACCACCCAACCAGTTCCTTCCATAGCTGGTGTGGACCTTGCCCCACGGCACAGGGCTGGAGCTTAAACCTTTCCCTGAGTGGCACTGCTGGGAACCCCTGCCCTCCAGACAGCTGATTTCAGCTTCAGGCCTTCGAGCTGGCTCTGGGGCTGGGCAGCTTCCATCCAAACCCAGCCTCCGGCACCTGCCAGCTGATTGGCTTGGGGCAACTCCTTGGCCTCTCTGCGCCTTGGTTCCATTCTCTAAGGAAATGGGGCTGGCAGTACCACCCACATCCTCGGGTGGCTGGGGTCTTGACCGAGCCCAAGGCAGACGCTTAACAACTGAGCACCCGACACCCCTCTCCCTGTACTTCCGTGTGTGTGTTTGGGATACTTCACAAATTTATTTGAACAAATTAAGAGGAACCAGGTGAGCAGGGAGAAAGGAGGAAGAAGTCGCAGGCGGAGGGAAGGGCGGGCAGGCAGAGGATACTCATGGGTAGCAAATGCTTCTGGAGCTTCTCATGTGTCCCAGGCTCTGCGCTAAGGCCCCCGGGGTTGGGGTGGCAGAAGGGAAGCATGGGGGAGGTGGGAGAGGGGGGAAGGAGTGGGGAGAGAAAGATGGAGTTGGAGGAGCGAGACCAGTACAGACCTCGGAGGAGGGAAGGGTGTGGCAGGACCTCGGAGGGAGCCTGTGGGCCAAGATTGGAGGCCGGGAGGGAGGCCAGGGAGGAGGCAGGGGTGAGGTTCGGCGGGGAGGGCTAGACCTGACCTAGGATGGAGGGAAGAGGGGTGAGGAGCAATAGGGACAGGCTTGGAGGCCCCGAGTTCGTGACAAGGAGGGGAGCGAGGCCCACCACTCCTCGACGGGGACCCAGGAGAACGTGCAGTTTCGGTGGGCGCTGAGCTCCACGTGGGCCGGCTGGGAACCGCCTCCTGCGCCCACAGGTCCTCTCCCTCATCGTCTTCTCCTCCCTGCTGACCGACGGCTACCAGAACAGGACCGAGTCTTCCACGCTCCACTGCGTCCTGAACAGCAACAATGTGGCCTGCAGCTTCGCCGTGGGAGCCGGCCTCCTGGCCTTCCTCAGCAGCCTGACCTTCCTCGCCCTGGACGCCCACGAGAGCCGCGGCGGCAGCGCCCGCTTCAAGACGGCCTTCCAGCTGCTGGACTTCATCCTGGCTGGTGAGCGCCCCCCCTCCACCCTGGGGCCCTGGGGACCCCTCCCTTCTCCACCCTGCCTGCCCACCGTCCTCCACACGTGACCTGAGGCCTCCCTCCTCCCTTTCTGGAAGCTCTTGTGCACCTGCTGTTTCCCCCCAGGGAATTATTACTCATCCTTTCGACTCAGTGTGAGGGTCACCTCTTCTGACCCCCAGGCTAATTCTAGAAGCCTCCCTCCTGCCCTGCTTTTGCCTCGCATTCACCTCCCTTCTTCACAGAACATTCCTTGAAAAGCCCCCCGGGGGCCGGAGGTGGGGCTCCAGCACGGAGCCAGGCAGACCTGAGTTTGAAATCTCCGCTCCTGTGGCTCGAGCGGCTCTGAGCTTCAGTAGAAGCTGGGATGAAAACCCCCACGACGCAGGGCTTTTTCTGAGCATGAAATAAGAGAGAGGAGGCCTGGAGTAACGTTGCCCTTTTCTGGGCACTTCCCACATGTCAGGCAAAGAGCCAGAGGCTCCATGTGCCCGTCCCATGCACAACGCAGACCCACCTGAGCAGGAAAGTCCCGCTCCTACCCCCATGTTGCAGAGGGGGAAACTGAGGCTGGAAGAGATTACGTAATTGGGCACAGGACTGCTGAGTGGCAGTTCTGGCCTGCAAAGCAAGGTCTCCCCTCCTGAGCCCTACCGAGTACTCTAGATTGACTGGCACCCAGGAAGGGCCAAATATATGAGTTCCTTTTCCTCAGGCCCTGGGGCTCCCTCTTCTTGGTCTGATCTCAACTGCCCCACCTCCTCTTCCCCATCTGCAGGATCCCAGCATCTCAGGCTGGGAAGGCTCTCAAAGGTAAATGAATCCAGAAATTTCTGTGAAGATGGTAATGTCCCATATGTGCATTCCCCAGTAGGGGAGCCACTGGCCACATGGGGCCACTGAGCACCTCAGGTGTGGCCAGTGCAACAGAGGAACTGCATTTTTAAATCCGATTTTAATTGATCGAAACACAGCCTGCCACACGTGGCCAGTGGCTCTGGGCTCCCGGAGGGGACAGCCCAGCTTCTCCAGTGGGGTGCTTTCTGGAAGGCTGGGAGGGAGAGGCCACCCAGCCAGACCCCAGCCCCACCCTTCCTGAACCAGGTTCCCCCTGCCCCTCTTCTCTCCTGCGACCCCCCAGTCCTGTGGACAGGCATCTGGTTCGTGGGTTTCTGCTTCCTGGCTAACCAGTGGCAGCATTCGTCACCCAAAGGGTTCCTCCTGGGAAGAAGCAGCGCCAAGGCCGCCATCACCTTCTCTTTCTTCTCCATCCTCACCTGGGTGAGGATGCACCCCCTCTGGAGGGCAGGGCTGGGGGGCTAGAACCTTCTCGCCTCACTCAGCTCCCCTGAGGGTGGGGGAGGGCTCCTTCCGGGGTCTCTGCTAGTCTTTCCTGTGACTGGGCAACTTGGAAAGAAGGCTTCCCTTACCCCATGCAGATGCAGCTCAGCATTGGGCATCATGCTGGTGCCCTTGTGCAGTGAGCAGTGTGCACAACCAAACTTTGGTCTCCCTCCTAGGCCGGTCCCCAACCCCGGTCCCTCCTCCTCCCCTGGCTAACCCAAGCCAGCCTCCGGCATGCCCTTTCCTGCCCACAGATATTCCAGGCCTACCTGGCCCTCCAGGACCTCCGGAATGATACTCCAGTCCCTTACAAGCGCTCCCTGGATGAGGGTGGTGTGGTGCTGACCACCCTCTCCCCACCCTCGGCTGCCAGCCCTGTTAACACGCCCACCACTGGCCCCAACAACCTGAGTTATGCCAGTTCTGCCCTGTCCCCTTATCTAACCACCCCGAAGGCCCCCCGCCTCGCTATGATGCCCGACAACTGAACATCCTCCTCCACATCAGTAAAGAGATACTCCTCCCTCCAGAAGGGTTTCTGAAAACAGCCCTCGGTCCTTTTTGTGTCTGTTCCTCTCTGATCTTTTGAGTGGCCGGTGTGGGGAGAAATCCTATGAGGCCATTTCCAGGGTCTCTGCAGGGGGCCACATTTCCCATACTGCATCCCAGACTCTCCATCTTGGTACACCTGGGATGGCGGCACACCCCGGTGACAGGAAGGGGACATCCCTTTTGGTCCCTTCAATCCTCACTCTGACCAGAGGAAGGAGGTGCAAGGCGGTCCGATACGTGGTCGGGCAAGCTCACATGCAGAGAGAGAAGGCTTCTGCCCGTGGAGAGAGCACTAGGGGGAACCAGGGCCAACACTGGGAGCAGCCCTTCTACTCACCCCAGTGACAAGGAACCCAACTCAAAACCAAGGAACAGGGGGCCATGAGTGCGTGAATGAGATCAGGGGAGGTCCTTGTCTGTAAACATTTGCGAGACTGTCTTGGGGAAGAGGAAGGGATTTTATTCTAGAACCCAGAAGCTAACTGGGGACTCAGGCACAAGCCGAGCAGGGGACCCCAGTGAGTGAAGCACTCATTAAGGGAGTAGTAGGGACAGGGGCCATGTTTTGGAGAGGAAGCCTTCACTCAGCACCCACCATTCAGCTGCACGGGCCTGGGGTTTCTAGCACGGCACTGTCCAATTAGAATATAATCAAGCCAAGGGGCCTGGGGCAGGGACAGAATATTAAATGGTCAAGTAGCCACATTAGGAAAAGTAGGATGAAACAAGTGAAATTAACTTTTGTAGATTTTATTTAACCCAATATATCCAAAATTTTATTATTATTTTCAACATGTCATCAGTAGAAAAATCGAGGTCTCCTACATTCTTTCCTACAAAATTTCTGGAATCCACAGACAGCCCATTCATCTAGACCCGCCGCATTTCAGGCGCTAATGGTTGCACGGGGCCAAAGGCTACTGTATCACACAGCAAAGCTCTAGAACCTTCTGGTCTTCCTCGAACAATCAGAAATCCATTTCTTTTTATGTGGAGTTCGCAGGCAATGAATAGCAAGAAAAACTATTAATGTTACACAGGCCAAACAAAACACCCACATGAGGGCCACTGTGGCCCACAGAGCGTTCATTTACCAACTGGACAAAGGGATACGAGCCGTGAGGGGGGGGTGTCCCATGCGGGTTCTATGGTCCCTTTTATTTTACTTCGTGCTCACTCCTGAAGGTAGAAAAACAAGTAGGACGTGGTCCCTGTGGGCATCTTGGGAAAACGGCAGCCGTGCAGCGGAGCGGGCTGTGTTCCAAGGTTCAAAACCGGAGGTCTCTGAGCACTAGTCCTCGCTCTGTTGCTAGCGGGATCAGCTGGGATATGGCCCTGCATCTCTCCTGGCTAAGCTGGCTTGGCTGGAAAACTAAAGACTCGACCACATTTCCGATTGATGGTGCTGAGATGGCACAGAGAAAAGGGCCACCTCCCCATCCCAAATCATGGCCCAAGCAGTCATCCTCCTGCGTTTTTTTCCTCTCAGCCTTCTGGGTAAAATTCCTGTCAACAGAGGGTGCCTTGGCTTACAAGAGAGAAACAAAAACAGTTGAAAAACCACAGAGGTGGTGAAATGCATGGGCTGCGGCATCAGGAAGCTCAGGGACAAACGCCACTTCTGCCACTTGTCCCTACGCCTTGATTTCCTCCTCCACAAAGTACTCCCCTTTAGGGGCGCTTCTGGGGGTCCGGCGGCCTCATCCATGCAACGCACCCTGCCTGGCACTTAGGGTCAGGAAACGCCAGCTTCCGACCTGCTGAAGCGTCCAGAACCATCCAACAGAACCGAGCATGGTTCGGGAAGTTCTTGGCAGACATCTAGGGAGTCTGCCCAAACCAGGGGGCAAAACTCCAAGAGCTTGACAAGGTCCAGGCAGGTAACGCAAGTGAAGGAAGTAAGAGGTCAGATGTGAAGCCGATCTGGAGGGAGACGTGGAAAATATTTGGCTTTTCTTCTAAGTCCACCACACAAAAACAAAAAACGCCAGTGTCGGCCCAATAATAAATGGGAGCAACCCCTTAGCCAAGTCCTGGCATTTGAGATGGAAGGCTCTGGTCCCATCAGCTCAGCTCCAGCCATCTGCTGCCGCCTGGAAGCGAGGACCCGGCCTTGTCAGAGTGACGGAGTCTTTTCCAAGAGAAGCCAGAAATCTGGGTTTCAATGTGAAAAATCTGATTTCTAAAGGCTGGTAACAGATTCCATTCATTCATTCATTCATTCTAAAGAAAACAGAGTGGCTCAACAAAATGGCAGATGAGGGTAGGACAGGGGTTGCCCATTGGTGACCTCTAAATCACGTGTTTTGGAAGGTTCTCAGCAGTCCTGGGATTCAGGAGAACCGCCAGGGAAGTTCTATGCCAGGATAAAGAGAATCTTCAAGATTTTCTTTCCCCCGCCCCCCGAAACCTCTTCCCCATCATAGCCATGAGGAGTGAGGGTGCAACTCAGAGTCTTGGGGAGCCCAGTTTCTCACCTGCCTGCTCCCCAGGCCTCGGTCACCTGCAGGCTGTTGACGGGATGAAGGAGCAGCAGATGGGGGCGGGGGGAGCGGGAGGGACCCCACAAACACCAGAGAGAGGGCAAGGAGTAGCGAAAGAGGCATCATTTTCCTCAGTTTATTTCAAGAGAACAAAGAATCAACCATCAATTCTGTACAAAAATGTGGCTGATGAGCCACAGTGACCCTCAGGCCAACCCCCTTTGCCACGTCCGGCCCCCTCACCCCCACCTCCCCCAAACTGTCAAAAAATGAGGGCAAGACCAAAAAACCCAAACTCTGGAAAAAAATTATCTTGAAAAATCAGGGAGCCTGTTCCTCCCCTCCTCCCTCTCCCCAGTCCTGAACTTTGTGGGGGTTGGCGGGGAGGCTGTGTTCTTGGCCATGGTGGGAGGTCAGACAGGTGGGTGTGTGCAAGGTTAGTGTTTGGCAACTGGCGGGCTGGGGGTAGGATCTGGAAGGAAGCCGAGGGGCTTGCGGGAGGGAAAAGATCTCCAACCCTGCCCCGCCCCCCAGGACACTCAAAAACAGTTTATAAAAATCGGGGGCCAGAGAGTAGAAGAGAAGGGAGTCATCAGAATCAAAAACTAAGTAGTGGAAAGATTTTTTTTTTCTTCTTCTCTAAAAGGCAAAAAACTACAAACACCCCAGGTCCTGAGCTCCCCAAGACTTGGGTCCTCCACCGCCCCCCTGAAACCCGGCAGGAGGGGGGCTGGGGAGTGTGGAGAGGTTGGTTCTTTAAAAAGTCAACCCTGGACGGGAAGGCTCTTTGTCTTTCTCGCCGCCTTCCTCTGCCTCTCGCGGGGCCGCCGAGGAGAGGGATGGCCGGGCTCAGGGCTATGCCGGCAAACTCAGCTTCTTCCCCTTCAGGACTGCAAGGAGACAGAGGGGGCAGGTATTAGCAAGGGACCCTGCGGAGGGGACAGCCTCTAACATGGGCTGGAGGGTAAGCCGTGGGACCCCGCATCACAAGCTGGGGAGGACAGGCCTTAACTGCCCAGGGCTGGGCTGAGCAGTGCAGGCAAGAGGCACCTAAGGGTCTCAAAAGGACAGGTCCAAGGCCCAGGAGGGCTGACCAGGTGCCATCACCCACCCCCACCTGCCCAGCCTCAATCCAGAAAGCCCGCAGGCTGTCTCCACGCTCTGCCCTCACTGTCCCCTCTCTCCTCGTGTCTCGGTTCCCTACTTCCATTGTCCCCCGCTCAGACCACTCCCCTCGCCCTCCCTGGTTGTTCCCCGACCCATCCCTGGTTTCCTTCTCTCTTGCTGTCTGTAACCAGCTCTCTCTCCTTGTTCCTACACCATCTCCCCCAGCCCCGCCTAGACCACAGGGGAGGGGAGGGCTGCCTTTTTGCCTTCCACTGCTCCCCCAGAGCCTAGCCCTGGCCGGGGACACAGCAAAGTGCTCAGTACATTTGCTGGATGGCTGAAGGAATGAGTGTATGAACTTTGGGGGGCCTGAGTCCCAGAGGGTGAGGACAGAGACCAAGCAACAGAGAGGAGGCTCTTCCTTCTCTGAGCGCTGCTGGGGTTGGGGAGATAGAATTCTGATTTTTTTCTGATGGGACCTGGGACCTGAGGCCGAGAGGAGGGCCTAGGATGGATTCTGAGAGCAGAAACGTCAGAGGCCTCTCCTGCCCTCTTTTTGTCCTGCCTCCTCATCCTCCAAAGGCCCAGGGGCTGGGGAGAGGGATGCCCGCTCACTGTGGGGTCACGGGAGGCTGCTGGTCTGCAGTAGACAGCAGGACCCTGGGCCCCGGATGCCTTGCTGTTCCTTCCGCAGGGACACAGGGGCTAGGAGAACTAGGAGAATGATGCTTTGGTGCTTCGGTGGGCGGGAGCTGGAGGTCCAAACTCCTAGGAGGGCAGTGAGCCTGGGGCCCCAGAAGCCAGGAGAGGAAGGCTGCCCTCCCTTGAGGGCTACAGGGCTAGGGAGACAGAGCCTGGGCCCCACGCAGGGCGGGAGCTGGGGACGGGACAGGATGCCTTGCGGCCGGCGCTCCACGCAGGCTACCTTTGGTGATGTAGAGGTAGAAGAAATCGCAGTAGAGGACAGTCTGGACTAGGCCCGCCACAATGGCGATGAGGTCGAAGAAGCCCTCGAAGTGGTAACGCCAGATCCAGTTGAAGAGATAGAGCGTGCGGTAGACGCCCAGCGCGAACAAGTAGTGGCTGGTGATGGTCTCGGCCTCCCCCGTCTTGCTCACCATGAACAGCTGGGGCAGGATGGCTACCGACTCCAGGTAGATGGAGAAGGTCCAGAGGATCTGTGCGGAGCCCAAGAAGCAGGGGTGGACAGTGGGGTGAGGCGGTGGGGGACAGGGTGGGGGAGCTGGCGGTGGACGGCCTCGCAGTCACCGGCGCAGGGACGGTGGAAAGAGAACAGGAACAGCAGTGCTGACCGGGCACTCGCCGTGTGCCAGACACCATTCTGCCCGTGTCATCTGTTCCCCCCCAATTTAATCCTCACCACCACCCCAGCAGGGAGGTCCTGTCACTGGCATCCCCATTCTATGGATGAAGAAACTGAGGCCCAGAGATCGGCCCAGGAGCACGTGACTAGGAAGCAACACAACTGGGATGAGAAGCGGGGGTTTGGAGGCAATGCTCCTGAGTACTTTGCAGTCATGCCCCTCTGAGAGGCAGACTGGGCTGGAATCTTTTTTTTTTTTTTTTTTAAGATTTTATTTATTTGACAGAGAGAGAGAGAAATCACAAGTACGCAGAGAGGCAGGCAGAGAGAGATGGGGAAGCAGGCTCTCCGCTGAGCAAAAACTGGATGCGGGGCTCCATCCCAGGACCCTGAGATCATGACATGAACTTAAGGCAGAGGCTTAACCCACTGAGCCACCCAGGCGCCCCGGGTTGGAATCTTGGCTCTGAGATTTCCCTTCTATGAGACCTTGGACAAGAGACCCAGATTCTCTGAGCCTCCGCTTCCTTATTTCTAAAATGGGGCTGATTTTCCCACCCTTGCTGGGATGACATTCAGTGCAAAATCTTTAGAGAGATAAATCAGGTTCTCTCACTCCCTGGCTTAAAGTCCAGTCACTGCTGCTTATCACAACCAGAATAAATTCCAAATTCCTAACGGTGGCCTTTAAGGCCCATTCCAGCCTCAGACCTTACTCCCTCCCTTGCTCTCCAAGAGGCAGCCTCCTAGCTGGTCCTCCAACATGCCACACTCCTTCCTGCCCCAGGGCCTTTGCACTTGCTGTTCCCTCAGCTCTCCCCACAGACTGTCATATTTGGCCTCTTCCACCTCCTTATAGCCTCACTGATCTATTGCCTCTGAGAGAGACCTCCCCTGACCAGTCCTACCTCCAGGACTGTCACATCACCCCCTTCTGTCCTCCTTCTTAGCTCTCACCAGAACAAGAGCGAGTTCCATGAGGCCCAGGATCCCACATCTTGTTCACCCCATGGCCACAGAGCCAGGCACCTATTCGATGCCTGAATGAATGTGTGAGTGAACGGGAGCCAGCTCCCCATGTGCCTGTCACCGGCCACCATTTAGAAAACAGTGACAATCATCACTTGTGAGCCGGACAGGGCATTGTAGGAGAGGGAAGGGAGACTACAGACATCTGTCAGCTCCTTCTCAGTCCTCAGCCACCTGAAAGTCCCACCTGGGTGACTTTTGGTCTGCCACCCACCGAAACTTCCCCTCAGAGCACAAGGCCAGGTGGCGGGTGGGGCTCCTCCCCTGTTGTTTTGTTGTTTTGTTGTTTTGTTCACTCAGAATCCTCCAGCACAGCTCTCAGCAAGTCGAGCATATTGAGGCTCTCCAAAAAACGTACCCATTAAATTGATGCACGCCGAACTGTTACCCCTGGGACCACCCTTGGGGAAGAGAATTATGACTGAAGGGCAGAGGGAAGATCATTATTTTCATCGTGTTAATTTCTCTATTCCTGATGTCTGAATTCTTTTTATTTTTTCCCTAAAATTTTATTTACTTATTTGACAGAGAGAGGGACAGCGAGAGAGGGAACGCAAGTAGGGGGAGTGGGAGAGGGAGAAGCAGGCCCGACATGAGCCTCAATCCCAGGACCCTGGGATCATGACCTGAGCCGAAGACAGATGCTTAAGCCACCCAGATGCCCCGTGATGTCTCAATTCTTAAAGAATAATTTTCTTCCATGATTTAAAAATCTTTTTTTTTTTTAGCATGCACCAGGTAACAGCATGGGTGGTGGACCGGGGTTCAAATCCTGTGAGCTCTCCCCTCTAAGCCTCACCTTAGTGCTCTAAGAAACGGGGATGAGGATGTCTGCGTCCTGGGTGGCCAAGGGGTCAGAGGATGAGGTATCTAGAACAGCCAGTGCAGAGTAGGACACACAGTGGGTGCCAATACTTTGCATGAGTGACCTCCCCCCTCTGAGTGAGGGAATTGCAAAAGCTGGAGTCAAGTGTCCTGAGTTCTAGTCTGACCACCTCCATCTAGAGCAAGCCCCAGTTCTTTCCCCCAGCCTCTATTTCCTCATCTGCAGAATGGGTAAGTGGTCCAGAAAAGTGGGGAGGATGGTATGCTTGCAAAGACCAGGGCTTATAGCCAAGCCCAGGGTTCCCGCCACAGCACGGTGCAGCCTCCCTCTGACATTCCTGGGACCTGTGAGCCAATGCTTCCCTTGGTCAAATTTGTCTGGCCTTCACAGTGCTTTTGAAAATATATTTTGAGGTGCCTGGGTGGCTCAGTGGGTTAAGCCTCTGCCTTCGTCTTGGGTCATAATCTCAGGGTCCTGGGATTGAGCCCCACATTGGGCTCCCTGCTCAGCAGGGAGCCTGCTTCCCCCTCTCTCTCTGCCTGCCTCTCTGCCTACTTGTGATATCTCTCTGTGACAAATAAATAAATACAATCTTTAACAAAAAAAAAAAATGTTGAGGCGCGCCTCGCTGGCTCAGTCTGAAGAGCATAGTACTCTTGATCTCAGGGTCATGAGATCGAGCCTCATGTTGGGTGTAGAGATTATTAAAAAAAAAAAACAACTTAAAAATAAAAAAAGAAATATAATTCGAATATGTGGACAAATTTGTAAAGCTCAATCTTTTAGGAAAACTCCCGAATTGAGATCTATGTGGAAAACATCAGCACATCTGGCCACCCAGGGCCAGCTTCCTGCAAGGCCAGAAAGGGTCTAGGGGAAGGAGGGCTGCTCTATTTTCTGATTCCCGCTGGGCCTCAAGAAGTGTGAGCTCACAGACTTAGCACAGGCCCTCCTAAAATTGTTCCCAGGAATTTGTACAGGTGCAAACCAAATGCTATGGGATGAAAACTATGACTTTTAGGAAAAGTATCAACAGGGTATTAAACTTCAGTCATTAAACTAACATTGACACAGTACTCACAACCCAGGACCAGACACTGTGTTTTACCAATACAAACCTCTCATTAGAAACATATGAATGGACACCTGAGTGGCTCAGTCAGTTAAGCGTCTGCCTTCAGCTCAGGTCATGATCCCAGGGTCATGGGATCGAATCCTGCACTGGGCTCCTTGCTCCACAGGGAGCCTGCTTCTCCCTCTCCCTCTACCTGCCTCTCCCCCTGCTTGTGCTCTCTCTCTGTCAAATAAATAAATAAAATCTTAAAAAAAAAAAAAAAGAACCCTATGAAGTAGGATTTGATTATCCCCATTTTAATACAGACAAGGAGACTGAGGCCCAGCAAAAATGACAGACTTGCCCAAAGTCCCAGAGTCCCGCAGCTGCTGAGTAGCAGAAGCTGGTTTTGAATCACCCCTGCTCTCTGCTTCCACAGTCTAGGTGTTTAACCATGGGACCATGCTACATGATCAGTAAATCCTCACAATGACCCAATCGGAACTTTACAGATAGGGAAACCAAGACACGGAGAAGTAAAGTCACATGCCCAAGGTCACAGTGATAGAAAGTTGCAGATGTGGGATTCAAATCCAAGTAGCCTGGCTCCAGAAACCCCGTTCCCAATTCCGGAGCTATTCACTAAGCCAATGATCTTGGACATGTCATTTACACTCCCTAAGCCTCAGTTGCCTCCTCTGTAAAATGGGGCTGCTGTACAAAGAAATGCTTAGAGCAGCACCTAGAACGCCGTGAGCGCTGCTGTTACTGCATTAATACCACCGGACTCCCGAACCTGTGTGCTAAACTTGCATGTCCTAAAATAAGGAAGTCTCGGGGCACCTGGGGGGTTCAGTCAGTTAAGCGTCCCCCTTTGGCTCAGGTCATGATCCCAGGGTCCTGTGATGGAGTCCCGCATCAGGCTCTCTGCTCAGTAGGGAGCCTGCTTCTCCCTCTGGCCCTCCCCCTGCTTGTGCTCCCTCTCCCTCATTCAAATAAGTAAATAAAATCTTTTAAAAAATAAAATAAATAAGGAAGTCTGAGCAAACCCTGCACAAGGAAGCCTTCGAGAAGGTCCACTGTTGACAGCCGTTCTACCGCCCGCCACTACAGGGCCCCTGCCAGGTAGCCTACCTCTAGAGGGGTGAAGTCATGGTTGACCAGGAACGCCAGGATGGCCGTGGGAACAACAAGGAACTCCACCCGGAATGTGTCGTGATTCCCATCATAAGTGGCTTTGAACTTGCTGTAAATCATCCAGACTGTGGTGAAGGAACAGGCAATGTAGACCACCTGCCAAGGGGGATGACAAGAAGCGCGCTTCAGCACAAAGCACAGGGCCTGAGGCTCCAAGCGATTTGAACCTAGGAGTCTGGAACTCCAGTCCCCCTCCTCCCTCAGACCCAGGAGTCCTCACCCCCCAGCCCCTCCTCCCTCAGACTCAGTAATCCTCACCTCCAGCCCCCTTCTCCCTCAGACCCAGGACTTTGGAACCGCAGCCCCTTCCCCCCTTGGACCTAGGAAGTCTGGGATCCATACTCCCTCCTCCCTAGGACCCTTGCTTGGCTCCCCCCTCAGCAGGAGAGGCCCACAGGAAGGGCAGAGCCTTTACCTTCATGCACGTGTTGTACAGTGAGATGTAGTTGGTGAAGAGGTCCAGGTATCGGGCAGTGAACACCACAGCAAACAGGACCTGGCTCTTCCCTGAAATCCCTGTGAGAGAGTGGGGGGTAGGCTGGGCGCGGGCTGCACCGGCGAGGCCCAGAGCCTGGGACCATCCCAGAGCCGGCTCCAGAGTGCAGCTGTCCCTGGAGGCCTCCCCAGCCCTCCCCGCTGGAGCAGGGCCCTTTCCCACGGCCACAGCCAGGGGGCAGCCCGGCCCCGAAGCTACTCCAGCCCGAGGCTCTGTCCCAGGCTAGGCCTCACCGCCACTCCCGGCCCCCTCGGGGTCCTCCCACAGTCCGGACACAAGGTGGGGCCTCGTTAGGACCCCATTGGACCTCAGCCCCCTGGAACCGGTCGCCGCTCTCCCGCTCCCTTCCTGGCCGCCACGGTCCACGTCACCAACTCCCAGCCACCTCCCTGCCCGCCACGGCTCCCGGTTCCCAGCCCCGAAATCCTGGGGCCAACAGAGAAGGGCCCGCGGGACCTGAATTGGGTCCCCGGAGCCACCCCCACCCAAGTGTATGCACCCCTATTCTGGGGAAGGGAACTGACCCTCCAGTGACCCCGGACCTGGAAGGGGGATCCCCAGCAAGCAGTGGGGGGCGGGGGAATGGGTGGGGAGACACGTCCCCTTAGTGCCTCCAAACCCTTCCCCGAGTCCTGGGATGTCCCCCGCACTCTCCCCCCTTCTCCCGCCCCGGTGGGCATCTCACCGGCACAAGAGCGGGACTTCCAGATTTTGAGCAGTAGCAAGATGATGGCTAAGAGGTGGGAGAGGTCTCCCAGGAATCGGAAGAGATTCATGCTTTGGGGGCGTCTGGCAGGGCTGGGCTGGTGGGAGGCAGGCTGGAGGGGGTCTGCCCCCCGGGGCTGATGTTCTGGCCGGGTGGCTGGGCTTGGGGGGGCGGGAGAGGGGCCCTCGGGTGGGCTCCGCTCCGGGGAGGGGGTTCTGGGAGGGGGAGCCGAGGCCGGAGCTGGTGGCGGAGCCGGAGCTGGGAAGAGGGAGGAGGGCGGGAGGGGGAGGAGTCCGGCGGGAGACTCCGCCCCCGAGGGCGGAGTTCCGGCTCTCCAGCGCCCCCTATCCCTCATCTCCCAGCTTGCAGAATCGGCGCTAAAGGCACCCCCAAGGCTGCCTGGTAGGAATTTGTGGGGTCGATGGGATCTGAAACTCCCAAATCCGGCGCCTGCTCCTCCGGGCGATCTGTGCCTCTGCAAGGGCGGCAGCTCAGCCTCCCAGCCTCTGCCGTAGTCAAGGATTCGGGAGGCTGGTCTGTGAGCTTTAAAAATCCTGGACAGGGCCCCAGACACTGGCCTTTCAGGGGCCTCCAGGTCCAATCCACCCAAAAAACCAGAAAGCAGGCCCTAGCCCCTCCCTCAGACCCAGGAGTCTGGATCCTCAGCGCCTTCATCCCCTAGGACCCAAGAGTCTGGAACCTCAACCCCTTTCTTCCCTCAGACCCAAGAGTGTGCACACCCCCACCCCCGCCGGCCCAGTTCCCTGAGACTTAGGGTCCCACCTCAACCAACTTGTGTCTCCAGCATCCTGGCGCAGGAACCTAGATGCACAATCCCTCCCTCCCCATGGGACCCACAGATTCAGGTCCCCAGTCTCTTCTTTGTCACCCCTGCTCTCCCAGACCCTGGAGTCAGCCCCCCACAGCTCTGTCCCCTCACAGGCGTGCACACGCACTGTCCTGGGCTCTGCCCTCAGGGGCCCAGGGGCCCTGCACTCCACCCCACCCCAGCACTTTAGAGAACGGTGGGCCCAGCCTCTCTAGCATGAGGGGCACGAGCTGGACAGCTGGCCCAAGGGCCGCTCTGGGATCCAGGCTGTGTCTAGGAGGAAGCAGTCACTGCTTTCCTCTTGGATGTTTGAGTACCCATGGGTGACGGAGGCCAGGGTACCTCAGTAGCAGAAGTGGCATTGGTTTCCTCAGAGGCCTGGATGGATGGGCTGCCTGAGGGTGACATCCATCAGTCTCGGACTTGTGGGCCCCTGAAGTCGGCTTGTGCTGGGGGGTCGGGTTGTCTGAGTGCCCCATGGGGACCGGGCCTGGAGGAAGGGATCTGAGGGAGAAGGCACTGGGGGACTTTAGGGTTGGAGGGAGGAGGGGGCTGGGGACTTGAATAGCCAAATCTGAGAGAGGAGGAGGCTGGGAGCCCAGACTCCTGGCTTCATAATGGAGACCTAGTTTGCAAGCCTGGCTTCTGGGGCAATAGAAGCCAAAAGATGGGTCCTAGCACAGCGGAGACGGAAGTCTGGGAATGGCCTCCTGCTTCTCAAGCCTCAAACTGGGGAGGGGGCAGAAGGCAGTAGCCCCTAGGCCCTGGAGTCCAGGACCAAAGCCACTGTGTCAATGCTGGTTTCTGAGTCCCTGCCTCCCTCCCCTCCCCCCCCCCCCCCCCCCGCCCCACTCAACACACACTTCCTCCCTTTTTATTTGTGACCCCTCATTCTCTTGTCCCAGGAGGAAGGCGGAGGCTGGGAGTTGGGGTTGGGGCAGCCCCCACCCCCAGCCCCGGCAGGAGGAGGGGTCCCCAGGGAGGCCAAGAGGGGGGCTGTGGGTCTCCCGGCAGGGGCGGACGGGGACTGAATGTTAATCGCATCCCGAGTGAGTGTGTGTGTGCGAGAACAGAGCGAGTGTGCGAGTCCCTCCCGCTCCAGCTCCTCCGAGCAGCGCTGCTGCCGCCACCCTCCGCCCGCAGCCGCCCTCGGCCACCAGTGCCCAGCTGGGGGTGTCGACCTGGGTGGGTCCGCCTGGCCCCCAGGGGTCTCTCGTGCGTCTGCCATCTGCCTGGTGAGGATCTGTGTGTCAGGGTGTCTGGGGCTGGGCTGGTGAAGGGGGGGGTGTGTCTGTAAGGGCTGCGGCTGCTGAGGGAGGGAGGGAGGGAGAGAGGGAGGGAGGGAGGGAGGGGTCTGTCTGTCTGTACCGACTCTGAGCCTCCTGCCTAGGTGTCGTGGGGCCCCCAGTTTCCTCCCCCCAGCCCCCCAAACCCTAATGGATGGTGTGTACCTGGACTCTGTGCCTCCTGCCTGCGTCCGGCCGGGCGTCTGGCGTCCCCAGCTGCCTGTGTCCTCCTGTCTGTCCGAACAGCCCTGGACGGCAGTGGCAGCCCGGCCCCCATTGGACCCCCTGTGTGTGTGTGTGTGTGTGTGTGTGTGTGTGTGTGTATGTCTCCCTCCTCAAGCTCCGGGGGTGTTAAGGGGGAATCCCAGGGAAGTGAGGCCGTGCGTGTATGCGTGTGTGTATGTGTGTGTTTCTGCCTGGGTTTGAGTGTGGGGGTGTTGAGGGGGGTCTGGAGGTGGCCAAGCGAGGAAGGGACAAGCGGGTCCCCAGACAGGCACCCTCCCGCCGCTCACACAAACGCACACACACCAGCCGCGGGCTTCAGAGGTGACCCAGACAGACAGACAGACACAGACGCTGGAAAGGGGGGGGCGCTGAGGGCACAAAGGGTGGGGGTGCGAATGAGCCAGGGAGAGGCGGGACCGGACACATGGACAGGGGGGAGGAGCCGGGGCTGAAGCGGCAGAGGGGGGCACCCCAGGTGGGCGGAGGGGGGATCCCCACGGGGTCGGGGCGGTGAGAGGACACCCCGACAGCCTCCGCAATGTCCGGGGCCCAACTTCCAGCGCAACATGTGTAGCCGCGTCCTCGCCTAGTTGGGGTGGCTGCAACCTTGGGGGACAGACAGGGCAGGACGGGACCGAAGACCAGGAGGGAGAGCCAGAGGAGCCGGGGACAGGCAGGAGGTCCCCACCGCCGCTGCTGCTGCTGCCGCCACCGCTGCCGCCGCCGCCCCGGGGCCTGGCCCCCCAGCGGTTCCCTGAGCCCTCCGCCGAATCTTTGGGTCGCTGGACTCTGGGTTCCGGTCCTGCCCCCCCGCAATACCCCCCACAGAACAGGGTCATGAAAAGGTAAGGCCCGGGTAGGGGATGCAGGGGTGGGATGGGAATGTGGACCCCCAGATCTAGGACAGGGAAAGTTGGCCAGGGGCCTCAGGGAGGGGGGGTGGCATGGAGCAGGGGTCTCTGGCCCTCCCCAGCTCCCTTGTCTCCTGGAGGCTCTCCTCCGCCCCCTCTCTTTCTCCCTCTCTGAGCCCCTTTTTCCTGGGTCTCTACTCCTCAGACCTCCTAACCCCCCATTTCTCGGACACTTTGCACCCTCTCCCTAGCACTGCATACCTGACACCCCATATCTGTCTCTGTCCCCTACCTCTCCATCCCATCATCTCTTCCCTCTGCATCCCCCTGCCCGCATCGGTCTCCCCCCTCGCTGTCGAGCCCTCTCCCTCTCTCCTCTCGCTCTCCCCTCCCTTCTCAGAGCTATGAGTCTGCTATTAATACCCCCGCCAAGGACCTTGAGGGCATCCAGGCCCTGAGCACCCCTCACCCCAAGCTACCACCCCTTCCTCAAGGTTCTGGAATACCCTTCCAGCCTGTTCTGAGCACCAGGATTAGGGTGGGGAGAGAACGGTGTTGAACGCGGGGGCGGGGGGGGGACCGGAATGCCGTCTGCAGCACGCTTCGAGGGGGGGGGCGGGCTGTTGATCAAAGTGGCCTCTTGCCTCTTCTGTGATGGATTGAGGGGGGAGTGATGGAGACAGGGACACCCCAGGAATCTCTGGCACCCTCCTCCTTCTTAGCTGGGGGACAGCCTGTGCTGTGTATAGGACCTGAGTGGGATGACAGGAGGCTGGAGCTGGCGGGGAATGGGGGGGACCTCCCAGGATGTTGGGACTGACGGGGTTTGAGGCAAAAAGGGGGTTCTTAAGAGAGGAGAGGGCTATGGACCTGAATTCCTGGTTTCTGGGCATAGAGGAGTCTGGGCACCCAGTTTAGGGGCTGGGGGGTTCAAGAATTCTGGGTCCTGGGAAAAGACAGAACTGAGCACCCGGACTCCCGGGTCCTGGGGGAGAAGGGTGCTGAGACTCATCTTGAGTCTTTATGGGAGAAGTTAAGAGAGAGCTTCTGTGTCTGAGGGAAGAGGGGGCTGGGGGCCCAGTCTCCTGAGTCTCCGATAGGCAGGGGATGAGAGGGTTCGGCTCTTGGGCCCCATGGGAATGGACCTGGGGACTGAAACAAGGTGGAGGTTGAGGGCCTGGGCAATGTGATCCCTGAGGGCATAGGTTCTGGGAACTGGGCCTCCAGAGTCCCCCAGTGGCTAGAGATGCCACTACTCAGACCCTAGAGGGGTGGGAGACTGCCCTCGCCACGATAAGACTCGGCACCCAGCTTCCTAAGAAGGGTGGGGCCGGAGTTGCCCTCCTGGGCCTCAGCGGGGAACAGGACCCTGGGGTCCCCAAGTACAGAGGCCAAGCAGGGGTGGGTCTGAGAGAGGCAGAGGAGGGTCTGAGGGATGAGAAGCCACGGGGAAGGGAGGAGAGAATGAGTGTTAACCCCGCGGGGGCCAGGCCACAGCTGTGGGTTATTTTGGGGTGGGGGGGTCTATTCTGAGCACTGATTGAGCCAGCTGCTTGGGGAAGGGCAGAGGAGAGGAGGGGCCAGGGGAGCCAGGATTTGGGAGGGACGGGCACACTAGGAGTCCCCACCCCCATCCCTGGGGAGACCGTGGCCCAGGATCCCTAGTAAGGCAGGTGTGGGGGGGGGGGGGGGGCGGGAGCCGGGGGAGGGGGGGGGGGGGGGGGGGGCGGGCAGTGAGCCCTGTAAGCAGGGGAAGGGGTGTGGGCCTTTCCCCCACCCTATCTGTGGGGTAGAGGAGGCCTGTGCTACCATGGCAACTGGACAGGAGCCTGATTGACAGCCAAGAGAGAACTCTTCCCCCTCTGGACACTCACCCCCTCAGGAAGCCCCTAGTGCAGGCTCTAATCTCTCTCTGGGAACCGGGAGTCCAGGCCCCCAGTGCCCTCCTCCTTCAGACCCAGGAGCCAGGAGTCTGGGCTCCCAGCCCGACCACCCCAGGAAGCTAGTATTCAACAGGGGACACAGGAAGAGATGCTGTATTTCCTCTAATTTACTAAATTGCTCTGGGCTGGGAGCCAGGGACCCTTGCCCCCCCCCCAGCTCTCCACAGCTGTGCCCCCCAAACCTGCAACCCAGTCTGGGCCGTGACTCTCTTTCTAGCTCTCATTGAGACTCGGGGGGGATAGGGACAGTGTAGGGGGACAAAAACAGGTTGGGGGTTGTGGTCGAGGTGGGGGGTAAGGTCCTGGGGGTGTTTTCTCTCCTTGGGATGCCCCGCTCATTTCTTTTTCTCTCTTCTTTCTCTCCCCCCACACACCTGACCCCTTTTCCCTTTCTCATTTTTTCCCCTCACTTTTCTTCCTTTTATTTTTGATCCCTCCTGCCACCCGCCTTCCCGGCCTTCCTTTCATGTCTGTGCTGGGCACCTCCCTGGTGGGGGTCTTGATCTTTGCCTTGGTTCGCTATTTCTGTCTTCCTATGTTTTCTGTCTGCTCTGCCTGCCTCCTCCCTCAATCTGTTCTGTTTCTCCATCTCTTGTGTGTCCGTGTCTCTCGGTGGCCGTGGGGTCCATCTCCGTCTTTCTGGGCTTCTCTCCATCTTCCTGTCTCTGTCCAACTTTCTCGCCTCTCTTATCTCTCCCACCTTCCTTGCCTATCTCTGCATCTCTCCCTGCCTCCCTATCATTCCCTCCCTATTTCTGTCACTCTGTCTTATCTCTCTCTGCCTCCTTGCTCTCCCTGTCTCTGTCACTCTGGCCCTTTCTCTCCTGGTCTCTGTTTCTCCTTCCATCTCTCTCCTTATTCCTGTCCATGTCTCTCTCTGACCATCTCTCTCTGGCTGTGTTCATCTCTCTTCGCATCTCCCTCGGTCTCTCTCTGCTCCTATTCTGATCCCATCTCTGAGGGTCTGTTACCCATCTGTCCTGTCTCATTATCCTCCCCATTCCTGCCTTGTCTATCTCCTTTCCCTATCTCTGTATCTTCTTTGTCCCCATTACCCACCTCCACTTTCCCTGTCTCGTATCTCTGGCTCTCCCTTTGCCTGTGTGTGTGTGTGTGTGTGTTTCTCTCTGTCGCTCCCTGTCTATTATCCCCACCTTTCCCTCTCCTCCCTATCTCTGCGTCTCTCCCTCTCTGTCTCTTCTTCTCCGTGTCTCTGTCTTGTCTCCTCTCTCTGTCTCCCCCTCTCTGTGTCTTCCTCTCATCTGTGTCCCTCTCCGCTCCCGGGGTCTCCCCGGCTCGGCGCGCCCGCTCTCCCGTGTCAGAGGCCGCCCGGAGGGGCCCGCAGGCGATGCGCGGCGCCGGTGGCCCCCGCGGCCCTCGGGGCCCCGCTAAGATGCTGCTGCTGCTGGCGCTGGCGTGCGCCAGCCCGTTCCCGGAGGAGGCGCCGGGACCGGGCGGGGCCGGCGGGCCCGGCGGGGGCCCCGGCGGGGCGCGGCCGCTCAACGTGGCGCTCGTGTTCTCGGGGCCCGCGTACGCGACCGAGGCGGCGCGCCTGGGCCCGGCAGTGGCGGCGGCCGTGCGCAGCCCTGGCCTGGACGTGCGACCGGTGGCGCTGGTGCTCAACGGTTCGGACCCGCGCAGCCTCGTGCTGCAGCTCTGCGACCTGCTGTCGGGGCTGCGCGTGCACGGCGTCGTGTTCGAGGACGACTCGCGCGCGCCCGCCGTCGCGCCCATCCTCGACTTCCTGTCGGCGCAGACCTCGCTGCCCATCGTGGCCGTGCACGGCGGCGCCGCGCTCGTGCTCACGCCCAAGGTGCGCGCGACCTGCGGGGGGGGGGCAGGGCCAGCCGCGGGTGGGGGAGGCGGGGCCGAGACGGAGGGGCTGCATCGCGACCGAGTGGGGTCCGAGGGTAGAGTCCGGTCTAGGGGAGGGGCGGGGCTGACTGGGGGGCGTGTCCTATAGGGTGAGTGGCGCCCGCAGGGGGACTGACCCAGGAGCAGGGTGACAGACAGGCCTGTCCTGGGCAGAGTATACGGAGCACTGAGGGTCTCCGGGAGGACGGAGTCAGGGGAGGGAATGGAATCTGGGGAAGAGGCGGGGTTAGGGCAGCGAGGGGCGGGGACTGGGAACAAAAAGGGTGTGCCAGAGGGGGCCAGCCCTGAGGGAGGAGTAGGATCTGGGGATCAGCAAGGAAGGGGTCAGTTGGAAAGGAACGGGGTTCAGGAAGGGGTGGGGTCTAGTGAGGAGGCAGGAGCCAGGAAGGCAGGGAGAGGGCCAGGAAAAGGGTACGCAGAGGTCAGGGTACTCAAGGACTTGGTCAACTGATTTGGCCAGCTGAGAAAGCAAGGGCTCTCGAAGTCTAGGTGGGAGGACAGAGCCGTCCTGTGAAAGGAGGGGCGGGAGGAGAGGGGTCGCAGATGAGCTGGGGAAGGGCAGAACCATGCAGCCAGGAAGGGGGGGGGGCAACGGCAGTCGGGCAAAGGGAGAGCTAGCTGGTGAGGCGGCACAGAGGGAGGCCAGGAAGATGGCCGGGCCTACGCTCAGGACGAAAGGGGCGAGATCTAGAGTGGGAAACAGTCCCGGGAGTGGGGTTTGGGCAGAAGCACAACCCCAGTCGTAAGGTGTGGAAAGCGAGAATCCAGAAGCTGGGCCTGGGAGGCTGAAGGCCTACCAGAAAGGCAGGCCCAGCCAATTAGAAGGCCAACCCAGGAGCCTGCAGGAGAGAGGGGTAGCGGGTTGTGGCCTGGAAAGAGGCCTGCCACCCGAGGGCACGGGGTGGGGGGGGGGACCAGCTGGAGCAGACTTCTGGTAGGAAAGGAAAGACCTGGACCGAGCCGGGTGGCACGCACTGAGAAGGAGAAGGGATAGGCTAGGACGAGCTGTAGGAGAAGGGGCGGGGCCTGTTTGGGGGTGGAGCCAGTGTAAGCGGTACTAGGGTGAATGGGGCCATCTAAGTGGGTGGAGCCTAAGTCCCCACCAGTTCCCCACGTGGAGGGCCAGTAGCTTCGCGACTAAGTCCCACTTACATCCTGGGACTTGCACTTCTCTCCTGTCCAGGGCATTCTGGGAAGGGCCTCTGGCCAACTTTCTTCTTTTAGACAGTTGCCCAGAGATTTGCAGGCAGATCACCTTCGACGTGAACTGCTACTCCCTGCTGCCGCCTTTATGGCCTACAGAGATATGTGGTTCCCCTGCCTCCACTGATGCTGAGAAGCGTGGAGCACTCTACTCTGTCACCTGGTACTGTGGCCCGCTCGGGTACACGCGTTGTCTTTTGGGAAATACAGTCCCTTCGTATCTCGGGATGGAAGAAAGAGGGGTCCTCATAGGGCCGTTGTGCTTCCATTGAATGCTGGAAACGTGGCATATCTCCGCTTGCCAAGGATGAGGTCCTCTCAGGATTCTCATTGCAGGCTGGGCGGCCTCATCCGCTCAGGACAACTGTCTTCTGTACGTAAAACCACAGGCACATGCCTAGGAAGAAAGTTCACTACTTCTCACTGAGGGCTGACTCTGCGCAGGGGCTGTTTTAGTTCCGCGGAAATATAGCTGTGAAAAGGTGGGGGCGAGGGTGGAGAAAAGACAGGATCCCTGCTCTCTTTGGAGCTTGCATTCTAATGGGGATACAGAAAGCAAATAACAGATTGTGAAATCCGTCCTGGCAGAAGGGTAGGATGGCAGTCAGGGGAGGCCTCCCTGAGGAGGTGGCAAATGATCTCGACCTGAGGAATGAGAAGTGACAGGTCCGGCATGAAGGAGCTGAGGGAGAGTGTCCCCGTGAGAGGCAACAGCTAAGGGCCAAGCCCTTGAAGCTGGAAGGAACTTGATGTGTTTGAGGAAGAACAGAGAGGTGGGGGTGGCGGGAGATGAGGTCAGAGAGGCAGCAAGGGCCAGTCCATGCAGGGCCTGTGGGCCAAAGTGAGGGCTTTGGCTTTGACTCTAAGGTAGGAGTATTGGAAGGTTTTCAACGAAGAAGAGATGGGATCCAACTAATATTTTGGAAAAGATGACTCTGGCTGCTGATGGAGAATGGACTGGAAGATGCAAAAATGTTAGCAGCGGTCACGAAGCTGTTACAGTTCTCTAAGCAAGATAGCGGTCAACGAGAGTTGTGATGGAGCAGTAGTGAAGAATGGGGTTGTGGTTTTTTGCTTTTGTTTTTTTAAGAGTTTATTTGTCAGAGAAAGAGAGAGCACACAAGCAGGGGGAGCAGCAGGCAGAGAGAGACACAGGCTTCCAGATAAGCAAGAAGCCTAGTGTGGGGCCCCCATCCCAGGATCCTGGGATCATGACCCAAGCCAAAGGCAATCACTTAATCAACTGAGCCACCTAGGCATCCTGTGAATGGGGCTGTTTTGAACAGAGAGCTGGGAAGACTGGAAGATGGCCTGGATTAGGTGTGAGGGAAAGGATGGTTTAGCTTTGGGAGCTGAGCAGCTGAGTGAATAAGGAAGAGAAGACCCAGACAGGTTTGAGCCTGGGGAGTGGGGGTTGGTGAGATCAAGAATTCCGTTTTGACATGCTGATTTTGAGATGCTGCTTGGAAATCCAAGAGGAGATGTTGAGTAGAAAGGGGGATAGGTCTGTCTGGAGTTCCCGAGAGAGAGGTACAGTGAAAGGAGAGGAGCCATCAACATATTCAGGGCAGCATAATAAGAACTTTCTGCAATGAGGAAGATGGTCTGTATCTGCTCTGTCCAGGATGATGGCCACTGGCCATGTGTGGCTTTTAAGCACTTGACATGTGGTCATTGCAGCCAGGGAACTAAATGTTATTTAATTTTAATTAATTTAAATGTGTGGCTACTGGTTACCATAGTGGATAGCACAGAAGACCGTATTTTTTTTTTCAAGATTTTATCTATTTATTTGACAGAGAGATCACAAGTAAGCAAAGAGGCAGGTAGAGAGAGGGGGGAACAGGCTCTCTGCTGAGCAGAGAGCCCAATTCAGGGGCTCAATCCCAGGACACTGAGATCATGACCTGAGCCGAAGGCAGAGGCTTTAACCCACTGAGCCACCCAGGTGCCCCAGAAGACCGTATTTAAACACATGGGTCTAGATGAGATCACCAAGGAGAGAGGACAGAGAAGAAAAGAGAACACTAGAGCACACTAGAGCACTTCTGTGTTTAAAATTCTGACTGAGGAAGAGTCCAACAAAGAAAACAGAAGAAATGAGGGAGGCAGGAGGAAAACCAGAGAACTGCAAGTCCCCTCAGCAAAGCCGCAACCTGCTGGGAGAGACAGTACCTTCCGTACCCTCTTTGCACGCTGGGAAATGTAGTCCTTCTCAGTAGATGCTGGGGACTGTAGTTCCCTCCCTGGATGCTCTGTGTGTTCCTAGGGTAATGTTCGCTGCTGTGACAGGTAACCCCCCACGTCTCGATGGTTCAACCCAATGGAAGGTTGTTTCTCACTCATCTAAAATCCAAACAGGTGTTCCTGATTAGAGGTGGCTCTCTGCCAAAGGATGACTGAGGGGCTCAGGCTCCTCCCTCTCATGGCTTTGTAATCCGCACAGGACTTCAGAGTTCTCTCCTGGAGCCTCTGCATGTGTTCTCAGGGAAGAGAGTAAGGTGCACGGGGGAGAGCTTTTCTGGGTGAATCTAGAACTCAGTCCCATGGCTAAACCTAACCCAGGCCTAGCTCTGTGCACCAGCAAGGAAAAGGGGAGGGGTTTGGTGAAGATGCTATGCAGTTGCCTTATTGAGACCTGTGACATACCCGTGGCCACCGGGAGCTAGGATGCCCTCATCAGTTGCTGGGAGATGAGGTCCATTTGAGCACTGGGAACTGAAGGCCCGCTCCTGGTTGCTGGGAGCTGGGGTCCCCCTGTGGGGAAGCTTGACATCCTCCTCCTCCTCCCCGCAGGAGAAGGGCTCCACCTTCCTGCAGCTGGGCTCGTCCACAGAGCAGCAGCTCCAGGTCATCTTTGAGGTGCTGGAGGAGTACGACTGGACATCCTTTGTGGCGGTGACCACACGTGCCCCCGGCCACCGGGCCTTCCTGTCCTACATCGAGGTGCTGACTGATGGCAGCATGGTGGGCTGGGAGCACCGCGGGGCACTGACACTGGACCCGGGAGCAGGCGAGGCCGTGCTGGGCGCCCAGCTCCGCAGCGTCAGCGCGCAGATCCGCCTCCTCTTCTGTGCCCGGGAGGAAGCCGAACCCGTGTTCCGGGCAGCGGAGGAGGCTGGCCTCACGGGGCCTGGCTACGTCTGGTTCATGGTGGGGCCCCAGCTGGCCGGAGGCGGAGGCTCAGGCGCCCCGGGAGAGCCCCCTCTTTTGCCAGGAGGAGCCCCACTGCCTGCCGGGCTGTTCGCCGTGCGCTCGGCTGGCTGGCGGGATGACCTTGCCCGGCGTGTGGCCGCTGGTGTGGCCGTCGTGGCCAGAGGTGCCCAGGCTCTGCTACGTGACTATGGCTTCCTGCCCGAGCTTGGCCATGACTGCCGTGCCCAGAACCGCACCCACCGAGGGGAGAGTCTGCATAGGTGAGTGGGGTTGGTGTGGGAGGGCTGTGGGAAGGTTCCAGACCCTGACTACTCACTGGCTGAGCAGCCTCAAATGGGTCACATCCCCTCTCAGAGCCTCAGTTTACTTTTCTGTAAAACAGATATAGTTCGCTCTCCTGCTTGGGGTTAAATCAAATTTGGAAAAAGGACCCAAGCCACAGTGAGTGTATTGTGGTATTTCCTGATTTTAAGATGAAAATTTCCCCCCAGTTTCATGTCTTTGAAATCAAGATATACTTTACAGTTGATGGCTTACAGCACCTTTTTCTTCCCTAGAAGTTTTTTTCTTCCCTAGAAGATGTACCCTATAGTTGATGACATCTCGGGTATGATGATATTCCCTAGAGTATAAGCTGAATTTCAGCAACAAAATGACCCAACAATCCAGAGGCCCAAGAGATAGAAGTTGTTCTTCCTCACTTTACAAACTGGAAACGAGGGGCTCCTGGCTGACTCAGTCGGTGGAGCGTGCAACTCTCCAACTCGGGGTTGTGAGTTCGTATCCCATGGGGACACGGGGTGTAGAGATCACTTTAAAAAATATATATTTTATTTATTAGAGAGGGAGAGAGAGTACAAGCAGGGGGAGCGACAGAGGGAGAGGGAGAAGCAGACTCCCCGCTGAGCAGGACCCTGGGATCATGACAGAACCGAAGGCAGAACGCTTAACCAACTAAGCCACCCAGGGCACCCCTAAATCGCTTAAACATAAAATCTTAAAAAAAAAAAAAAATTCCAGAAATGAGTGTTCCAGGTTATCAGGTGGCTCTGTTGTTCCACGTGATGGGCCAGGAACCCAGGACCCTCCCACCTTGTTGCTCCGCCACCTTCTGGTGCAGTCGAAGCGGGGTCAGCCGCACGTGTGAATTCTAGCTTGTGAGAAAGGAGAAAAGAGAAAAAGTGGGGAGCAAGCAATTTCCTTCCTGGCAAGCGAGACAGTGGGGATGTCCTGGAGCAGCCGGGGCTGCCTTATTGGTTGTTTACAGGCGCGTCACATGCAAATTATTTAGACTCCGATTCTGATTGGCTAGCGACTGCGGCGGAGGCGGAGGAGGTGCAATTGTCCTAAGGTCTTTCTTGCATGGGGTCTGGACTAGAGGACCGGGAGGTGTGGACTCTAGCTGGACAGGTGTGTGCCTGGCTTACACACTGTTGTTGTATTATTTTTTTAAGCTTTTATTTATTTATTTGACAGAGATCACAAGTAGGCAGGGAAGCAGGCAGAGAGAGAGGAGGAAGCAGGCTCCCCGCTGAGCAGAGAGCCGGATGGGGGACTGGATCCCAGGATCCTGGGATCATGACCTGAGCCGATAGCAGAGGCTTTAACCCACTGAACCACCCAGGCGCCCCAACACACTGTTGTTTTAGAATAGAACAGGGTTTGGTGCATCTTGGAAGGAGGTGGTGACAGGTGGAGAAGAAAACCGAAGGGACAAGAATTGAGAATTGGTGACTTGGGGGGACAGGATCCTGGGACAAGAGGGTGAGAAAAGCATTCCTCGTTCATAAATACTTACTGAGCACCCGCTAGGAACTAGGGCTCATGCTGGGCTCTGGGAACACGGAGATGAATAAGACCATGGACTTCTCTTCAAAGAACACAGGGTCCTGTAGGGGTGGCAGACAGGGACGGGATAATGACAACACAGTGTGATGCTTGCTATCACGGAGGTGGCCCGGGCATTGTGGGAGAACCAGCGGGAATACTGTCTGCGCCAGGACATTTCTGGTTGCCGGAGGCAGAATCTCATTCAGGTTTCCTAAGGGAGAAGGGGGTTTACTGGGAAGATAAACATGCACAGAAACCCAGACGCCAGGAATTGAGGCCAAGCCTGGGGACCAGCTACCCTTTCATCTCTTTCTGATTGTCTCCTTCATACTCTCTCCACCTCCAGCCCTCTCTGTCTGACCTGCCACTCCCAGAGGCTGTCCAGTTCTTCTCTTACCACTCATTGTTTACCCAGAATTTCTGCTCTCTCTGCTGATCCTCATAATTTCAACCTATCCTGTCCACCACCCATTCCCCCCAGCACCCCAAATCTCACAGCCAATGTCTTCCCAAAAGACAGATTTCATTGGCCCCAATCAGCCTTCCAAACTAGGCTACTCTGTCATGGGTCAGTGTATGGGGTCAGGGAGGTCCCCAAGAGGAGGAGACATCTAAGCAGACACCCGACAGATGAATGGCTCATTCATTCATTTATTGAATGAGTCCTTATCAGAGTCTGCTACGTGCCAAGCACTGCTTTGGGCACAAAGGTACATGGTGTTGAACAAAGTCCCTGTTCTGAGCCAACAATCTCATAAGGGAGACAAACAGTGAACAAACAGGATAAAGAAGAAATACCAGCAAGTGATGAAACAGGTAGAATGTGGTAAGAAATGCCCAGGGTGCAGGGCACCTGGGTGACTCAGTGGGTTAAAGCCTCTGCCTTCGGCAAGGGTCATGATCCCAGGGTCCTGGGATCGAGCCCCACATCGGCTGTCTGCTTAGCAGGGAACCTGCTTCCTCCTCAATCTCTCTCTGCCTACTTGGGATCTCTGTCAAATAAATAAATAAAATCTTAAAAAAAAAAAAAAGAAAGAAAGAAAGAAAGAAAGAAATGCCCAGGGTGCTAGGTTAGGTGAGGCTGTCTGGAAAGGTCTTTCTAAGTAGATGAAATTTGGATGTAAGAAAAAAGAAATGGGCAAAGAAAAAGAGCCAACCGTTGGAAGATCTGAATGAAGAGAAGAGGGGGGACAGCAGGTGCAGGGGTGCTCACTCGGGCTGGAACTGCCCATTTGGGAGCCTGAAACAAAGCCATTGTGGCTGGAGCTTAGCGAGTAAGGCGGGGATAGGGTGTGAAGAAACAAGTGAGGCCCATGTAGCCTCAAGCTCATATAGGGCATTTTGGCCACAGTAAGGAGTTTGGATTTGATTCTAAGAGCAGTTAAAATTTCAGGCAGGGGGAACAGCATCGCACAAAGGCCCAGCAGGGAGAAAAATTCAGGCATGTTGGTGGGACCGCAACAGCTCAGGGTGGATAAAGGGAAGAGAATTGGGGTTGAGGGTGATGAGGCTGGGGGTGGGGGCAGACAGGGCCAGGCCACAAGGGCCTCAAATGCCAGGTTGAGAGGCTGGACTTTGTTCAGGAGCACTGAGGAGCCATGGGTGGGTTATGAGCAGGAAAGGAGCTGAGTCTGTTTCACATACAGAAAGACCGCTTGGGGGTGGAGTGTGGAATAGACTAGAGGAGAGAGAATGGAGGTTGGGGGCTTGGCAGGAGGCTGGGGCAAGGGTCCAAGGGGTCTGTGGTAATGGAGAGGCGGGATGACATGGAGAGATCCTGGGGGCAGGAAGGTGGCACTTGGGGATTGAGTGCGGAGGCGAGCGAGGAGGTGAGGATGGCAGTTGAAGGTCCCGTGCAGTGACTGGGGCGTAGGGACAGGCCTTCACGGTACAGGTGCCACGAATTGTGAAGATCATCTGAAAGTCCAGAGGCCTCCTGGGGCTTCTCCCAGAGGAAGGGACACTTGAGCTGAATCTTGGAAGGCATCAGAATCAATCAGGGTGAGAAGGGACAGAAAAGCACTTTTCAGGCAGACAGCATAGCCCCTACAGTGCTCAAGAGATAGGAAACCACTCGATATGTTTTGGGGGCAACTTTGCATTCAGAATGGGCTTGGGGTGGAAGGAGTTTGAGGGGAGGCAGGGATCAGAGATGGGCCGGCACAGCCAGATGGGGCCAGAACACACAGGGTCTCTTAAGAGGACCTCAAACTCGGGCTGAGGGTCTGCGACCCTGTTCAGGGGGTGCTGGGTATCAGGCAGAGACTCCTGAACAAAGAAGGGGAATGTTTGGGTGTTCAGGGTCTTGGGGGAGAAATTCCAGCTAGGGGCCAGGGCTGGTCCAGAGAAAGGGGATTTTTCTCTGCCTCCAGCCACTTAGGTCCAGCCCAGGTACCCACATGTCACCTCCCTTCCTCCTGGGCAGGTATTTCATGAATATTACCTGGGATAACCGGGATTATTCCTTCAATGAGGATGGCTTCTTGGTGAACCCCTCTCTGGTGGTCATCTCCCTCACCAGAGATAGGACTTGGGAGGTGGTGAGTCCCCGCCCCAACCCCAGGCACGGGGAGAGGGCCTGGAGTCCCAGGCACTGATGGGGAGGGTGTGGGGACACAGACCCCTTGGTGCGGACCGAGATGAGGACTCTGGCCTCTGAGGGAGGAAGGAGGCCGGACTTCTAGGTCCTGGCAGAAGTAAGTGGGAGCCCGGACCTGTGGGTTCGAAGGGGAAGAGGGAAATGGGGCCTAGACTCCCGGATCTAAGGGAGAAGGAGCTGGGGCCCGGGATTCCGAGGAAGGAGGGCGCCGATGGCCAGGACATTCTGCAAAGTCCCCGCCCTGGAGCCTGAATCCCCTTCTCTTGGCCAAGGTGGGCAGTTGGGAGCAGCAGACTCTCCGCCTCAAGTACCCGCTGTGGTCCCGCTACGGCCGCTTCCTGCAGCCGGTGGATGACACGCAGCACCTCACCGTGGCCACGCTGGAGGAGAGGCCCTTTGTCATTGTGGAGCCCGCCGACCCCATCAGTGGCACTTGCATCCGGGACTCTGTGCCTTGCAGGAGCCAGCTCAACCGCACCCACAGGTGACAGCCCGGGCTCCAGGGCTTGCAGCCCTGCAGTCCTGGCCCCCACCCCCTCCTCCCTTGGAATTCAGAACCCACAGAGCCCTCTAGCTTGGTCACCCTGGGCAAGTCATGGAACTCCTTTGAGCCTCAGTTTCCCCAGAAAGCGCTAACCATAGTTTTAGCTGCTGTGTGTCTCTCCCGCCATACCCTCATCTCATGAGAGAGTCTGAAGTGGGGTGGGGGGAATCCCCAGCATCCCCAAGCCTGCTCACTCCCCCGCAGCCCTCCTCCGGACGCTCCCCGCCCGGAAAAGCGGTGCTGCAAGGGCTTCTGCATCGACATTCTGAAGCGGCTGGCGCAGACCATCGGATTCAGCTATGACCTCTACCTGGTCACCAACGGCAAGCACGGAAAGAAGATCGACGGCGTCTGGAACGGCATGATCGGCGAGGTGGGGCGCCTGATGGGAGTGCGGGTGGGAAGGAGGCGGGCTTGGGGGGGGCCACCGCGCTGGAGCTCTGTGGCTGGAGGGGCGTGGCCAGAAGGAGCGAAGCCGGGGCCTTGAGGGGCGGGGCCTCGACTGGGGGCGGGGCCACAAGGCAAGAAACTGGGGGCGGGTGGGCGGGGCTAGGAGGTTGGCCCTCCCAAACGAAGGGGGCGGGGCCGAGAGGACTGAGCCCAAATCCAGAGAGCGTGTTCTAGGATCCGGACTGGCCTTGGCTACCTCTTCCCAACCCTGCTCTCCGCCTCTCACCTCCTCCTCTCCTGCCCCACTCTGCGACCCCTTCGGCCACCCCGCCACCCTCCTAGCCCTCTCTGTCACCCTGTCACTGGTCACCTGGGGCTGGTCTTGTCCACCATCCGCCTCTGTGCGCTTGACCCAGCCAGGTTCCTTCACCCCCTCCTCGAACTCACCCCAGGTCTTCTACCAGCGTGCGGACATGGCCATCGGCTCCCTCACCATCAACGAGGAGCGGTCCGAGATCGTGGATTTTTCTGTGCCCTTCGTGGAGACGGGCATCAGCGTCATGGTGGCCCGCAGCAACGGCACTGTGTCCCCCTCCGCCTTCCTCGGTGAGCCCCGGGCCCTGGGACGGCAACACCGGGACACCTGTGTGCTCAGTTCCCATCCTGGTATTGCCTGTCCCCGTGCCGTGACTGGTGAGGTGGTGTCGCTTCTGACCTTGGGTTTCCCAATCTGTAAAATGGGAGAAGCCATTTTACCACGAGGCCAAGGGAACTGGAGCTTCGGGAACCTTCTCTCGAACATTCTCCTCAAGGCCCTGCACCTTGTGTTCTTGTATTCATAATTTCGTGTTCTTTTCTTTTTCTTCTTTTTTTTTTTCTTAAAGACAGCCCTCCACATTGTATAAGCCTCAGGCCCCCACAACCCCTAAGTCTTCCCCTGTATATGAGATGAGGAAAAGGGATTAGCATGAGAGTGGCACATGGTAAATGCTCCAGTCACTTCTCAGCGTTTACTGAGCATCTATCGTGGGCCAGGCTCTGGGCTGCAACCACACGCCCCTCTCCTCTAAGAGCTCTTGGCCTCATGGGGAAGAAAATAATCTCTTAAGGCAATACATGGACAAGATCACTTCAGGTGGTGATGAATAGTATGAGAAATTAAGCCAGGGTGAGGAGGTGGAGAGGAATGGGGCTGTGCTGCCAGGAGAGGGCAAGGAAGGCCCCTTTGGAGATGGGACCTGAGAAACCGTTCCAGGCAGAGGAAACAGCAGGGGCAAAGAACCCAAAGCGGGACTGTGTGTGGAGTATTTGGGAAATAGCCGGAAGTCTGTGTGACCAGAGGGGGCAGTGAGTGATCGTGAGGGGGTGGGAGGCAAGGGCTGAGAGGGAATTGGGGGACGTGGGAGGAAAGTGCAGGGCCTTGGTGGCTCTGGTAGGAAAGTTGGGTTTTACTCTTAGGGCAATGGCCAAGATTTTAACTGTAGATGGTGGGGGAGGGGGTATATGGTGAGATCTAGGCTTTTAAAATATCCCACTACAGGCAGCGTGGGCAGGAGGCCCATGAGAAGGCAGAGGTCTGCGCAGAGAGGAGGTGGATGTGGGATAGGAAGATGATAGCGAGGGTGGGGCGAGTAACCAGGCTTGGAGTGTGGGTAGGAAGCTGGCCCCTGATGGGTTGGTGGCTATGAGGTGGATGGGGCAGGGATCTCGCTGAACTTGGAGACAAGAGAAGGAAAAGTGAACATCAGGCCAAGGGCAGCTGTTCACGTCAGTTCCCTCTTGCTCTCTGAAGTCTGGGCAAAGCTCCTGGGAGTGACAACGCTGAGAGAAAGGACATCTCTTGCTTTACGTTTGGTTTCTGTCTGTTTCGCCAAGAACATCTCTGTGGCCGTCTCTTGGCCAAGGTCTCTGCAGGGCACCCTGAGATGCACCACATGGGGCCCCTGCCTTCACCAGGGAAGTGACAACGTCATTTTATGCCCCACCATGTTGCCCAGTAGAGGCAACAGGAGTGTCCCGAGATGCCTCAGTGACAGTCCGGGGTGATGACCCTGTTGTGATGGGGGCAGTCCTGGCCACTTGCGCTTAGCGTGGCCCAGGGAGGGCAGATCACCTGGTATGAATCTCAAGGAAGCGGTGATTTGGGTTCATTGCCAGTGTGAGGAGGAGACACATGGGTGCAAGTGTGTCTGGTCGATGGGTCAGCGTGGCGGGGGTCGCAGGGACGGTGGAGACAAGGCAGAGAGAGTGAGGCTCATTCTGGAACCGTGAGTTCTGGCCAGTTAAAGCACTGGGCTCTTGAGAGAGCGATCAGGCCAGAGAGGAGGCTGGAAGCAAGGCTGAGGGGCAGTAACTTTCATGGAGGCACTGAGGTGCCACAGGAGGCTGTGAGCAGGGGAGAGGCCAGGTCACCTCTGGGTGCCGAAGGAGCCCCTAGGGCTGCAGGGTGGGGTGGAGATGGGCCAGGAGAGAGGATGAGGCCTGAGCCTGTTGCCTGAGAGAATGGGGAGGAAAGGCCAAGGTAGGGGGCAGGAGTGGGGGGGTATAGGCTGTGGCTGCGGAGGGGTAAGGCGGGAGGGAGGGGGCGAGGCTGGCAAATGGGGGGTCGGACTGTGATGGGATGGAAGGATGGGGAGCCTGGGCATGGATGCTGGCCTCAGTGTGGGACATGGTGAGTGGCCGGGGACGGGGGGAGACTCAGGTCTGGGGCTCAGGAAACATTTAGGATCTATCTGCTGACCAAAACTACAGAAATGATTGAGTTGGCTTTCTTGAGAGAGACTGTCTCCCAGGGGTCTAGATGGGCAATGAGGCCTGTCCCTGAGGTGGGGAGCCTGGGAAGGGGACAGAGTAGGACAAGATCCTGTCTGCGATGCACCTTGTTCATGTGTCCATGGTCCCCCCAACCTCCAGTCCTTTGCTTGGCCAAGCCATGACCCCATACCTCCTTGCCCCCAGAGCCCTACAGCCCTGCCGTGTGGGTGATGATGTTCGTCATGTGCCTCACTGTGGTCGCCGTCACCGTTTTCATCTTCGAGTACCTCAGTCCTGTCGGCTACAACCGCAGCTTGGCCACGGGCAAGCGTGAGTCCCCTTCCTCCATCACCTCCAAGTGTCCGGACCACAGATAGAACTACATTTCCCAACAGCCCCTGGGGTAGAGCAGTGGCCTCTGGAGGCTCCAGAGGCCTTGGGAGCTGCTGGGAATCATAGTTCTTTCTGCTCCCTCATGGAGTAGAAGGGATTTCGGGTCCATGTCGCCCTCCTGGCCCCCTGCAGGGCCTGGTGGCTCAACCTTCACCATTGGGAAATCCATCTGGCTGCTCTGGGCCCTGGTGTTCAATAACTCGGTGCCCGTGGAGAACCCCCGGGGGACCACCAGCAAAATCATGGTGTTGGTGTGGGCCTTCTTCGCCGTCATCTTCCTCGCCAGCTACACAGCCAATCTGGCCGCCTTCATGATCCAGGAGGAGTATGTGGACACCGTGTCTGGGCTCAGTGATCGAAAGGTGTGTGTCTTTGGGGGAGAGAGGGAGCTGGCTAGGGTTGGAGGTCGGGCTGAAATTTGGCACATGGGAGGTCCAAAGAGGATTCCTGGGGGGTCTTTTCCCAGGAAGAGTTCCAAAATGGTAGAAAAGAATATTCTGGAAGAGAATGGTTGTTTCACAATGGACTATTTAAATATTCCCAGGAGAAGAGAGTAACCCCAAATGTCCTGGGGGGGCAGTAGTGCCAAATGGAATATTCTAGATGAGTGCTTCTCTCAGAGTGTGATGAAGAGCTAATCTTTGAACTTTCTCCGGTAGCGATCAATGCTTTTGTAAGATACAATAGAAATGAATTACAAGAAATGAAACATAAAATTGAAAACCAAGACATGCACAATTCAAACCCGAATTTTTATGTAGTTTCAACAGACATAAAATTATTCTGTCAAATTGCTCTAAATGCCCAGCGCCTGGCTGACTCAGTCGGTAGAACACGCGACTCTTGATCTCAGGGTCATAAGTTCGAGTCCCACATTAGGTGTAGAGTTTACTTTAAAAAGAAACAAATTTAAAAATCTTCTTGAAAAAACTGCTCTAAGTGCTTATTCTCTTGATTTCTATACTTACGTCATTGCAGATCCCAGTCTGTTCAGGTACTAGTGGTTTGCAGAGCACAGTTTGAGGTTGAAGTGGTTCACTGGATTATCATGACCTATTAGAAGGTTGAGAAATCAGTTCAGTGGATTGCAATAAGCATTTTTATAGGATTTTATTAATTTATTTGTCAGAGAGAGAACACAAGCAGGTCGAACAGCAGGCAGGGGGAGGAGCAGGCTCCCCGCTGAGCAGGGAGCCTGATACAGGGCTCGATCCCAGGACCCTGGGATCATGACCTGAGCCGAAGGCAGACGCTTAACCGACTGAGCCACCTGCGCATCCCAACAAGCATTTTTTTTAAATTACCGAATAAAAATATGTCTGTACTTTTGTTTTAGTCATATATACACTTGACACTGAGTCAGCACACACCTTATGGCTATGTCTATTGTTCAAAGAGTAAACTTTTGGGGCGCCTGGGTGGCTCAGTCGGTTAAGCATCCAGCTTTTGATTTCAGCTCAGGTCATGATCTCAGAGTTGTAAGATTGACCCCTGCATTGGACTCATGCTGAGCATGGAGTCTGTTTAGGATTCTCTCTTTCCCTCTGCCCCTACCCACCACACCCCCGGGCTCACGCTTGCATGAGTTCTCTCTCTCCTTCTCTTAAAAAAAAAAAAAAAGTGTGCTATTTCTGAATGGATTTATAAATAACAATTGCCTCCAGCCCCCCACCAGGCCAACCCCCACCCCTGGGACCTCCCATGATCCAGCAAGCTAAGGGTTAATGCCTGGCACATCAGAGGCCTCTGCAGCCCTTCTTAAACTCTGTAGCCAGTGCCTTTCCAGACTGGACCATGATGAGGCCATGCCGGGTGTTAAATATTTCAGTATTCCTCCAGACTGTATGCATATATGTGTGTGTGCACGTGTGTGTGTGTGTGTGTGTGTACGTGTGGCTGTCTGCAGATGGATCTCCTGGGTGGGAGCAGAAGAGGGTCACGGTGAGCGCGTTGGAGAAACACTTCTGGGCCGGGGTGCCTGCCAGTTGGCAGGTGTCCCCCAGAACAGAGCATCTGGGTCAAGGCTATTCTTGACCCAGATGGCCCCAGGGGGGCGCCCTAATAACTTCCCATTCTGCCCCAGTTCCAGCGGCCCCAGGAGCAGTACCCGCCCCTGAAGTTTGGGACGGTGCCCAACGGGTCCACGGAGAAGAACATTCGCAGCAACTACCCCGACATGCACAGCTATATGGTGCGCTACAATCAGCCCCGCGTAGAGGAAGCGCTCATTCAGCTCAAGGCAGGGTCAGCGCAGACTCGGGCTGGGGGGTGGGGGGCCGCCGGGGGCCCCAAGGATGCGGGCAGAGAGCCAGGGGCCAGGCGCCACTCATCAGTGTCAGGTCAGCCAGGGGTGGTTCGGCCTGGAGGGCATGCCTAGGTGATTGAGGGTGGCAGTGAACGGCGCCCCCCTTGCACAACCAGGGTCCTTGTGACGCCTTCATATGTCTTCAGAGACCCGGGACTTACAGATTCCAGAGCCGGATTGCCGGGGTTCAAATCCAGGCTCTGTCTCTTCATGGCTGTGTGATCTTGGGCAAGTTACTCAACCACTCTGAGCCTTCATTTCCTCCTCTGTAAAATGGGGATAAGAAAAGGACCCACCTCCTAAGGTTGTTGTAAGAATGATTATGGCTGTTATGATTGGGCTGTATAATATATTATTTGGTAGCGGAAGTGCCAGCTCGCTGTGGATACTTGCTGCTGAATGATTATTTTCATTATGATCATTAGGTCTGAACCCACTGGAATGGATACTTGGATGAGGTTGTTTGTTTGGTTTTGTTTTCGAACTTCAGTTTCCTAAGTCATGGGGGTAAAATTAAGTTCAGACTCCAGAGTACCGACCAAGATTACAACAAAGCTGATTACAGTGACTTTCTCCCTGCTCCTCTTTGATTTCATCATTAGCACGCATCATTTATTTTCTTGGCCCCTCATCTATGCCAGGCAGTCTCCCTCCATTCAAGGGAGCTTGGGTCCAGGGGTGGGACATGAATAAGAAATGTACAAACGGAAGAATCAGGATGATCCAGAAAGTGATCGTAAGCTAGGGCGTGACTAAACTGGGATATATTCACCAAGGTGTTCAGGGTGGGCCTCTTGGAGGAGGTGACTGGAGCAGAACCCTGAGGGAGGTGAGGGCTAGCCTCGTGGACTCTTGGGAGGCAGAGCCTTGCAGGCAGAGGAAACAGGGTGTGCAGATGGCGCAAGGCAGGCGAGGGATTACTGGAGAACAGCAAGAAGGTCATTGTGGCTGAGGGGCCGGGAGGGGGCGTTAGAGGGGAGATGAGAGTAGGGTACACGGGTGAGCCCTGAAGCTGAGATCAGGGTTGCGTTTTCTTTGAAGGGCAGCAAGAAGCCATGAGGCAGGGAGATTTTAAGTAGGGAAGGATGTGATCTGATTTCCATTTGCAAATGCCACCCCCACCCCCCGCCCCAGTGCAAGGTGGAGAATGGATGGACAGACATCAGTGTGGTCCTTTGGATCACCTTCCCCACGTAGCTCGCCCCCCAAGCAGCCCCTCCTTTTTACCCCTCTGTCTTGATTGGGATTGTTGAGCCACAAGAAAAGAAATGCAGCCAACCGGGTGTAAGGAAGAGGGTTGGGTAAGCATAGTGATGTGGGGGGTATGCATCGCGATGCAGAACCAGTAGCAGGAAAGAAATCTGGGCTTTGTGGGAATACCAGCTCTGTGCCGGGCACAGTTCCTGCACTGGATACCAATAGTCAATAAAAGAGGTAGGTCACCTGGATCCTTAGGACTGCTTAAACAGAGAGAGGTTTCTTTTTCTCTCTCAGTAAGAAGTCCGAGGCTGGCATGATAGCTCAAAGATACCATCAATGACCCAAACTCTTCCCATGTATTTGTTCTGCTAACCTTGGTGCCTAGACCTTCTCGATCATTGTGCTTGCCTCATGGTCACAAGATGGCTGCTGCCCCTCCGTGGAGCCCATCTTGGTTGCAGGCAAGAAGGAGGAGAAAGAGGGAAAGAGTGGATTTCCTCCTGGCAAGGCCTTGCCTTTTTATTGGGGCAAGTATGCCTTTCTGAGGAACTTGTGGCTGTTTCAGAGCGTGTGCCGGAGGGTCACTCCCAGTTTCAGAGGAAGCTGGGAAATTGAGTGTGTTGGCCTCCCAGGATCTGTGGTAGACAGTGGCAGAGGGAGAGGCTGCAAATGGAGATTGTGCCAGCCAAGCCATCCGCCCGAGTCCCGGCCTTGTGGAATGTGTAACTGTGCCGCCAGGTAGCCTCCCTCTTGCCTCTTTTCCTTCTCCGGGGCTCTACTTCCTCTCTCTGGACTTCTGGGGGGTCACAAGGTCTCTCGTCTCTGTCTCTCCCTGTGTCCTCTCTGTGTCTTCTTTCCCCGCAAGCCTCATTTTGGACACTGAGCCCCTTCTCATTAGTCGCGTGTCCTTTCTCTCTGCCCCACTCCACCCCTGGCAGAGAACTGCCCTTTTCTCCTCTACCCTCCCCCTCGAAGCACCATGAACTGGAGGCATTTGGGGTAACAAGCTTTTCTTTTTCCACCAAGACTTTGGGCAGCCCGATGGCTAACGTTTGCAGAAGAGTACACACGGAGGCTTGCATACCTCATGTCAGACTGTTGAAACTTTATCAATTGTGCTAACCGACCATTCATGAGGTTGGGTCCTCCTGCCTTGACAAATAGACCTTAACCAACAGAAAGGCTAAACAAGTTCAAGTTCGGAATTCTGCCTTCCAGGAGAGCACCTGACTCCTTGTCCTCCCACCTGAATCTGTCTGCTCGTCTCTCGCAGCTTCTCAAGGCTGCCCGCATTCCTTGGCTCCTGGCCCTGGGTCCTTGAAACTCTTCTAGCATTGTCACAGCTTCTACTCTGACTGACCCTCCGCCCTTCCTCTTGAAAGGACCTTGTGACGACATTGGGTCCACCCGCATAACCCAGGCTAATCTCCCCATCCCAAGAGCATTTATTCACATCTGCAGAGTCTCTTTTCCAGTGTAAGATTACAAGCTCCAAGTATCAGGGTGTGGATACCTTTTTTTTTTTTTTAATATTTTCAAATTTATTTATCTGAAAGAGAGAGAAAGAGAGTGTGCGCAAGCATGAGTGGGGGGAGAGGCAAAGGGAGAGGGAGAAGCAGACTCTCCACTGAGCAGGGAGCCTGACATGGGGCTTGATCCCAGGACCCTGGGATCATGACCTGAGCGGAAGGCAGGCACTTAACCGGCTGAGCCACCCAGGCGCCCCAGAGTGTGGATATCTTTAGGAGGCCATCATTCTACCTACTCCAAGTTCCCAGAGCATAAATACCCAACAGAGATATAGATTCTGGGTGGGTACAACTCCTTGGCCCCAGGATTCCTCTGGAAAAGGGGGGTGGAGTGGGGATGCCCAGAAGCACGGGGTCTAGAGTAGCAGTCCCTTGCAGGAGGTCTGAGATGGGTACTGAGTTTGGAGAATCCCAGGCAGAGGAATTAGGACACAGAACAGGAAAAACTGGTTTTTAAGTTGTGCATCTCATCCATCCATCCATCCATCCACTCATTTTTTCTCTAGAGACCACCCATCCAGATCGTCCCATATAATGTTGGGGTGCTGGTGTCCCCCAAGCAGTATTCTGGGGGTGTTTAACAGCACTGATTTTTTTAAAAATTATTTTTATTAACATATAATGTATTATATGCCTCAGGGTTACAGGTCTGTGAATCATCAGGCTTACACACTTCACAGCACTCACCATAGCACATACCCTCCCCAGTGTCCATCACCCAACTACCCTATCGCTACCCTCCCACACCCCCGGCAACCCTTAGTTTGTTTTGTGATATTAAGAAGAGTCTCTTATGGTTTGTCTCCCTCCCGATCCCATCTTGTTTCATTTTTTCCTTCCCTACCCGCCACAGCTGCCCGCCTGCCTCTCAAATTCCTCCTATCAGAGAGATTATATACTAACTGTCTTTCTCTGATTGACTTATTTCACTCAGCGTAATATCCTCTAGTTCCATCCACGTCGTTGCAAATGGCAAGATTTCATTTCTTTTGATGGCTGCATAGTATTCCATTGTGTATATATACCACATCTTCTTTATCCATTCATCTGCTGATGGACATCTGGGGTCTTTTCATAGTTTGGCTATTGTGGACATTGCTGCTATAAACATTCAGGTGCAGGTGCCACTTTGGATCACTACATTTGTATCTTTAGGGCAAATACCCAGTAGTGCGATTGCTGGGTCATAGGGTAGCTCTACTTTCAACTTTTTGAGGACCCTCCATACTGTTTTCCAGAGTGGCTGCCTCAGCTTGCCTTCCTACCAACAGGGTAGGAGGGTTCAATTCCCCTTTCTCCGCATCCTTGCCAACATCTGTCATTTCCTGACTTGTTAATTTTAACCATCTGACCAGTGTGAGGTGGTATCTCACTGTGGTTTTGATTTGTATTTCCCTGATGCCAAGTGATGTTGAACACTTTTTCATATGTCTGTTGGCCATCTGGATGTCTTCTTTGCAGAAGTGTCTGTTCATGTCCTCTGCCCATTTCTTGATTGGATTATTTGTTCTTTGGGTGTTGAGTTTGGAAAGTTCTTTATAGATTTTGGATACTAGCCCTTTATCTGATATGTCATTTGCAAATATCTTCTCCCATTCTGTCGGTTGTCTTTTGGTTTTGTTGACTGTTTCCTTTGCTGTGCAAAAGCTTTTGATCTTGATGAAGTCCCAATAGTTCATTTTTGCCCTTGCTTCCCTTGCCTGTAGTGATGTTTCTAGGAAGAAGTTGCTGTGGCTGAGGTCAAAGAGGTTGCTGCCTGTGTTCTCCTCAAGGATTTTGATGGATTCCTGTCTTCCATTGATGTCTTTCATCCATTTTGAGTCTATTTTTGTGTGTGGTGTAAGGAAATGGTCCAGTTTCATTCTTCTGCATGTGGCTGTCCAATTTTCCCAACACCATTTGTTGAAGAGACTGTCTTTTTTCCATTCAGCATTCTTTCCTGCTTTGTTGAAGATTAGTTGACCATAGAGTTGAGGGTCTATTTCTGGGCTCTCTATTCTGTTTCATTGATCTATGTGTCTGTTTCTGTGCCAGTACCATACTGTCTTGATGATTACAGCTTTGTAATAGAGCTTGAAGTCTGGAATTGTGATGCCGCCAACTTTGGCTTTCTTTTTCAACATTCCTCTGGCTATTCAGGGTCTCTTCTGGTTCCATATAAATTTTAGGATTATTTGTTCCAATTTTTTGAAAAAAAATGATGGTATTTTGATAGGGATTGCATAAATGTGTAGATTGCTTTAGGTAGCATAGACAATATTTCACAATATTTATTCTTCCAATCCATGAGTGTGGAACGTTTTTCCATTTCTTTGTGTCTTCCTCAATTTCTTTCATGAATACTTTATAGTTTTCTGAGTACAGATTCTTTGCCTCTTTGGTTAGGTTTATTCCTAGGTAATCTTATGGTTTTGGGTGCAGTTGTAAATGGGATCAACTCCTTAATTTCTTTCTTCTGTCTTGCTGTTGGTGTATAGAAATGCAACTGATTTCTTTGGATTGATTTTATATCCTGACACTTTACTAATTCCTGTATGAGTTCTAGCAGTTTTGGAGTGGAGTCTTTTGGGTTTTCCACATAAAGTATCATATCATCTTCAAAGAGTGAGAGTTTGACTTCTTCTTTGCCGATTCGGATGCCTTTGATTTCTTTTTGTTGTCTGATTGCTGAGGCTAGGACTTCTAGTACTATGTTGAATAGCAGACAGCACTGATGGTTAAACCAGATGGTCCAGGGTTGGAATGGGAGCTACCCCTTACTTGCTGTGGGCCCTAGGCCAATCCGTTGAGCTTCTGAGCCTTAATTTTTACCTTCATAATATGGCATCAACAATCCCACCTGGTTACAAAGCAGTTCTGGGAAATAAAACATCAGGAACCAAGGCTCCTCCCTTGCTTCTCTGTCTCTTCCACTGGTTCCTGTCTTAGTCTGCCTGCACGTTACCTTGGTCCCCAGCTTCCACGCAGCCTTTCAGCTCCAGGGTCCCCTGTGAGCCCTGGCACGCCTCAGTTCAATTTCACATCCCGGCTAGTGACACTGCAGCGGGTCCAGCTGGGAGTCAGGTGTCTAATCTGGGGCCAATCGGAGGCAGTCAGGGTGGGGCCTGGTCAGGTGGTTTCTGGCTTGCCACACCCCTACTCCACTAGGGTTCTCAAAGATGAACCTTCCGGCACTTGTGAGCAAGCAGTCTTGGGCTGCTCTCCAGAACACCTTTCCTCCACTGGCTTCCTGCATTTCCTTCGGCTGTGAAGCCTGGTGGACCCCTTTGTCCCCCTCCCTGGGCCTACCCCATCTGGAGGACACCCCCTTTCTCTGTGCCTGGCACCCTTCGCTTCACATTCCCAAGCCCTGGAACAAAATTTCCCTTCCCTCAGATGTCTTATAACCTCTCTTTAGCGGTTTTACTTGCATAGCACTACACTTCCTTGGTATTAAAAATAATAAGGCAAAGGGGCGCCTGGGAGTGGCTCAGTCAGTTAAGCGCCTGCCTTGGGCTCAGGCCATGATCTCAGGGTCCTAAGATTGAGTCCCATCTGCAGGAAAAAAAAAAAAAAATCTCTGCTCAGCGGGGAGTCCATTTCTCCCTCTCACTCTCCCTCTGTGCTATCCCTCTCTCAAATAAATAAAATATTTTAAAAAAATAATAATGAGGTAAAAAGAGAAGATCTCCCCGCTTCCCCTCCTTATCCATTGTTCATGATTCCAGGAGTTTCCTCCAACTTTTTTTTTTTCCCTAGAGCAGAGCTGGGGAGCCATATATGTAATTTAAAATTTTCTATTGGCCACACTCGAAAGAAACAGGTGATACTAATTTTAGTGAAATACTGTGTTTACCCCGATATCTCCAGTATATGACTACAATATGTGATATAAAAATTAATGATTTTTTATTTCATTTTTTAAAAAATTTATTTATTCATTTGACAGAGATCACAAGTAGGCAGAGAGAGAGGAAGGGAAGCAGGCTCCCTGCTGAGCAGAGAGCCCGATGTGGGGCTCGATCCCAGGACCCTGAAACCATGACCTAAGCCTAAGGCAGAGGCTTTAACACACTGAGCCACCCAGGCGCCCCCATTTATTTATTTTTATAATTTCAAGTACGTCCTACTCACAGCACATCTCAGTTTGGACTTGCCACATTTCAAGGGCTCAAGGGCCACACCTGACTAGTGACTGCCATTGTGGGAAGTGTCAATCCAGAACTCTTGTCTTTTTACCTTTTCATTTTTTTAAGTTCATTTATTTATTTATTTGTAATCTTTACATCCCACGTGGGACTCGAACTCACAACCTGGAGATCAAGAGTCCTGGGTTCTTCAGACTGAGCCAACCAGGGCCTCTTCTTAGCTCTCTTGTTCCTATTTCTTTCCTTCCTTCTTTTCCCTTCATTTCCTCCTTCGCATCCTCTTCCTCTTCCTCCCCTCCCCCTCCCCCTTCTTCCTCTTCTCATACTTGGACTTTTTCCCTTCCTGATCTTCTTTGCTTGCCCCAGCCCCAGATGTCATATAGGGCCCCACCCCCACCCCCGGAGGATTGCTCTAACATTGGCTCCAAACTCCCCTCCAGAGAAGCTGCAAATTTCCTGTGCTTCTCAGCCTCGCTCCGGCTTCAAGTTCCTCTTTGCCAGATCTAATTCGCTTTCTGGAGCATCTCACTGGCCCCGAGTGGGTCTTCCCAGCCCCAGAGCTATTAACCAAAATCAAAGCCCACCCCTTCCCTTAATCCCCGTAGAAGCCTCCACTGGCCTCAGACCTGTGTCCAGTGCTGGGTTTGGGATTGAGCCTGGGAAGCCGCTGTCCTCTGGAATGCAGTGTGGCTGTAAAGTTTTTTTAGTGGCCACATTAAAAGACGTAACAAGAAACGGGTGAAATTAATCTTAGTAATGCATGTTACTTAACCCAGTGTATCCAAAATATTATTGCAACATGTAATCAGCATAAAAATGGTTGGGACCTTTTACATAATCTCCCACCACCACCCCCACCCCCGCACGAAGTTGGCCGTGCGTTTTACACCCAACACATCTCAGTTCAGCGTTCAAGTGCGCAGAACAGCCACAAAGGCGTGTAGCTACGCTATTGGGCCGCCCGGTCCACATCATGTAAATGCAAATTTTCCTAATGAACATTAGGAACAGCCCTGGCCCCCACCCCCGACCCCCTGGGACTTTTTCACTTCCGTGCTCAACCCCGGAGTATCCTCCCCAGCCAGCCAGCTGACTCATCATCTCTACCCTCTTCCCTCTTCTTCCGGTTGGGCCTCAGCCCCTCCCTCCAGGAAGGCCCCTGGGAATTCCAGATCCTCTCCCTTTGTTCCTCAAAGCAGGGCAGCTTCCCCAAGCTCTGCCCACCCACCCCTCCTCCCGGACAGGGACGAGCTCTTCCTTGGGAAGCCGAGGAACCGTCTTCTTGTAGTTCTAGAGCTATGCGTCACTTTCTCGGTCAATTTCCTCACCTTCAGAGAGCAAAAATTCAGACACTCGGGGGGACCCCATATCCCCGATCCACTTAGTTCCTGAGTTTTGGAGAGCAGCCCCATCTCAAAGAATGAATCCAAATCTCTCCTGCCCCTGACTTGAGAGAAGGATGGATATGCGTTTTTGTGGGGTTTTGTTTTTTTTTTTTCATCCAAAGGTCAGCCACAACCCCTGCCCTTGATAGCTAAAAATGGGCTTGAGGCTTCATCTGTGTCATTTTTTGTTGTTGAGAGAGAACCTGAAAATCTTAAGTGTGAAGCTCATTGACTGTCTACATAACACGTGGCTGTTATATATGACCAGATTAGGGTATGGACCATTTCCGGTTCCCCTCTGTCCCACCAGTCCGGCTTGTTTTGCCCCCACGCTCTACCAGGCTCGTTCATTCCTATATCCCACCGAGTATACCACTCTCTGAATACACCACAATTCGTCCATTCTACTGCTGGTGCACATCTGGATTGTTTCCAGTGTTTGGCCATTATGAATGCTCTACTGTGAACATTCTTGTACAAGTCTTTGGGGGGACGTGCGCCATTCATTTTTCTTGGGTAAATCCCCCTGGGCAGAATGGCAGGATCACAGGGAGAGAGAGGCTTGGCTTCAAAAGATCCTGCCAGACATCCTCCAAAGTGGTCGTGCCAACTTACACGCCTACAGTGCAAAGTTCCCCTTGTCCCGTATCCCTGCCAAGGCTCAGATCGTTCCTCTCTCTTTTCAATTTACTAGAGTGTTTATTATATATCCAGTTCTGCTCTAACTCATTTAATTAGTTCATTATTAGTTTTCTGGGGCTATTGTAAATTTGTTGCCTCATGGTTCTGGAGGCTAGAAGTCCTCTGGGTTCCTTCTCAGGGCAAGGGAAGGAACTTCCCTTGGCTTGTGGATGGGTCTCTTCTCCATCATCTTCCATTTATGTGTCTCTTTGTCCAAATTCTCCCTTTTTGTAAGGACACCTGTCTTACTAGATTAGGGGCCACTCTAATTACCTTAACTTGATTTCCTCTGTAAAGACCCTTTCTCCGACTGAGGTAGGACCTCAATATTACAACTGTTGAGAGACCATAAGACTTTAGAGGTGAATATTATCATTCCCATTTTACAGATGAGGAAATTGAGGCACAGCCAGATCCCACAGGTACCAAGCAGCAGAGCTGGGATCTGAACCCTGGTCGTCAGATTCTGAGCCCAGCCCCTCAACCACTACGCTATATTGCCTCAGGTGGGCCATGAAAATTCCAGAATTATCCTCTTTGTGCCCCTTCCCAGCAGCCTCTTGGATTCACAAAGGATACCTTGTGCTTCTCACTGTTACCTCTTGCTCTGATTTCGCTTCTGCCGAATTCTTTTTCTCCCCAGTATTCCTTTTTACATTTTTTCCCCTAACTTTTAGTTCTATTTTTATCAGAGTTATACATTTGGAAAGTCAAATACAAGATTTTTTTTTTTAAACGAAAACCAACAGTCTTCCATCTGCCTACCCCTCCCCCATTTTTCCCACCCCAGAGGAATCTGCTTTTACCTTATTTATTGTATCATCTTGCTGTTTGCGCCCCTGTCTCTAAATACCCTGTTTGTGTGGCTACCTCTTGATTTTTCAATTTTAGGTATTTTCCATTCACTGCTTACTATGGAAGACACATACTCATACTCTTATTTAAATTACTCCAGCCTCCCACACTGTGATTCTGGCTAGATGAATATGCAGTGTTTACATGTTATGACTGTGTAAATGCTCCCACAGCTGCCACAAGTAGTAAACCGTGATTACTTTCCTCTCCCACACAATTCTTTGTTTTTCCTGGAGTTAATAATTGTCTTTTTTTTTTTCAGTTGCTTAGGGCTGAGTTTTCTTTGTTAATTCAAAATTCTCTGTTAACTATACGAACCTCTTCTTCACATATTCATTCGCATCACGTACTCCATTAATTTCATCATGTGGAAGAAGTTTCTCTCATGGCCTCTGGCCTGCCCCTGTCTGCCACACAGCTACCATCTTGATCCCTTCACCTGCCCCCTGGTTTGGTTCTTGTCATATTCTAATTCTCACTCTTCCTGGGTTTTTCTCCCTTGTTCTTCTGAGCCTCCTGACAAAAAGCACATGGGGGTGGGGTGGGTAAAATTTTAGAGCCACTGTGTATCTGAAAACATCTTTGGTCTTGATAGGCCTTCTGGATAGGTATAAAATTCTGGGCTGGAGATCATTTTCTTTAGAATTCTGAAGGCATCATTCCGTTGTCTTGTAATTTCCAGTATTACTGTTAAAATCCCAAAGTCATTCTGATCCATAAGCCTGTGTGTCACCCGCTTTTCTTTTCCTTGTCCTCAGTGAGCTGACATTTCTCAGCAACATCTTCATTTATTTTCATTAATGGATCTTTCATTGTATTCTCATGTCATTCATTCTGGGAAACTTCCTTGATTTTTTTTCAATTATGATTTCCCCCTTCCCTCCATTTCTCTCTGGAACTCTTTTTTTAAAGATTTTATTTATTTATTTGAAAGAGAGAGATCACAAGTAGGCAGAGAGGCAGGCAGAGAGAGGAGGGGTTAGCAGGCTCCCCGCTGAGCAGGGACCACCCCCCCCATGCGGGGCTCAATCCCAGAACCCTGGGATCATGATGAAGGCAGAGGCTCAACCCACTGAGCCACCCAGGCGCCCCTCTCTCTGGAACTCTTATCCTTTCTTTCTGGAACTCTTATTAATTCGATATTGGGCTTCCTGAATTCTTCCTTTTATCCTCTCTTATTTTTCCACCTCTTTATCTTTCTGCCCTACTTCCTGAGAGTTTTTCTTAACCTTATCTTCCACTCTTTTACTAAGCTTTTCATTTTTGCTAGTATATTTTCAATTTCTAAGAACTCTTTCTTTTTTTTAAGTTTATTTTTTTTTAGTAATCTTTACGCACAACATGGGACTCTAACTCACAACCCTGAGATCAAGAGTCACAAGTTCTTCCAACCAAACCAGCCAGGCACCTTGCTAAGAACTCACTTTATAATCTCCGAATTTTTTTTAAGATTTTATTTATTTATTTGACAGACAGAGATCACAAGTAGGCAGAGAGGCAGGCAGAGAAAGGGGGAAGCAGGCTCCCGGCCGCGCAGAGAGCCCTGATGCAGGGCTCGATCCCAGGACCCTGAGATCATGACCTGAGCTGAAGGCAGAGGCTTTAACCCACTGAGCCACCCAGGCACCCCAATAATCTCTGAATTTTTACAGTGTTTTATAAATTTTATAGTATTATTTGATAGTACCCTATGTTTTATGATATGCTATTCAAAGTTGAATATCTTGTCTTGTTTCTCTGATGATATTGGTAGCTGTTAGGTTTTGGGCATTTTTTCCTCTCTGCAAAATCTGTTTCCTCCAAGTCCCCTCCCATTTGTTGGTTTTGTTTCTGTATTTTTTATTGAGACTTTACTGATGTCTAGGAATCCTGGGTAGTCTGTCCATATCTGGGAGTGGAAGTCCAAAACTCTAGAAATGGTGGGGCTGTGATTACATGAGCAAAACTGTTCACTGAACTTCACAGGAGGTGATCTGTCCGGACCATTTTTGTTGTGGAATTCCCAATGTCAGTATTTTCTTGTCTTTTATCTTAGTCATATATATATATATATATATATTTATTTCATATGTACGTGTGTGTACATGTATCATACATTATATGTAATGTTTTTAATATAGACAGGACCAAGGAAAACAAATACTAAATCATGATCTCCTTGACAAAATAACCCTCAATAACATGAAAGTTAAAAGACATTCATTCAGGGGTGCCTGGCTGGCTCAGTTGGAAGAACATGACTCTTGATCTCAGGGTCATGAGTTTGAGTCCCATGTTAGGTGTAGATTACTTAAATAAATAAACTTAAAAAAAAAAGACATTCATCTAGTAAGTATTAAGATCTTCTTGCACCAGGCACTGGACTAGGCACTAAGGGTAGAGCAGTGAACAAGTTGAAGTCCTTGCTCTCTTGGACCTTCCTTTCCAGTCTGGGAGACAGACACACGCATGTTCCTAGAGTATCAGTCTCCAACAGCCCTCTCTGCAATGACAGAACTGTTCCAGATCTGGGCAGTCCAACGTGGTAGCCAACAGTTCCTGATTGTTTGACGTGTGGTTGGTGTGATGACGGAACTGAATTTTTAAATTTTTTTGAATTTTTAAATTTTAATTAAAAATTCCAATTCACTTAGCTCTGTGTGGCTAGTGGTCACCACTATGGACAGCACTAGGACATGCCATCCTTACAGAGGGGTAGGACGGAATTGGCAGTCACACATGGGTTTGGTGGCTCACATACCAGATGTGGTCTTACCCTACCACAAGGGGCAAGCAAGGTCACAGGAAAAGAAAGGAAATATATCTCTTAAAAAGAAATACAGAAACATGGCTTCTCCTCCCAGCCAGTATTGGAAGCCCATTTGGTGAGAGATGTTCAATTTCTCATTCACACGGGAAGGGCAAAAAAGGAAACCTCAAGTCCCCTTTCCATAAAGTAAGCTTTTTTTTTTTTTAATTTCTCTCCGATCACCTGAACTATGTGTGCCTACATATCTCTTCATGCATTCCTTATTGAAAGCACACACTCTTCTCATCTTGCTTTTTTCCATGGAGAAAAACCCCTTGGCATATTGTCCATATTAACTCTTGCCTCCCAGTTCCATGCCTGGCCCACAGAATGCCCATCTTGAGCCAGCCTGAATTCATTCATTGGGCTGTACTTTATGAAACACCTGTCGTATGTTAGGTCCTGTTCTAGACCCTGTGGATACAGCAGCGAACCCAACAGATAAGACCTGTTCCCTCATGGAATTTAAATTCCAGTGGGAGGAGATGGACAATAAACTTTTTTAATTGACGGACAGAGATCACAAATAGGCAGAGAGGCAGGCAGAGAGGCGGGGCGGGGTGGGGGGCGGCAAGCAGTCGGCCTGCTGAGCAGAGAGCCCGATGCGGGGGCTTGATCCCAGGACCCTGGGATCATGACCTGAGCTGAAGGCAGAGGCTTTACCCATTGAGCCACTCAGGGGCCCCTGGACAATAAACTTAATAATCAAGAACATATAATAGTTACAAGGGGGATACATGCTATGGACAAAAATACGGCCAGGGGAGGGGTGAGTTTGGGAGAGCTGCGGAGGAGGCTATGGGTTGAAGTATTAAATAAGGTGCTCAGGAAGGTGTCTTTTAAGCAAACTCTTGAAGGAAGTGAGAGACAGAGCCAGGCAGCTCTCTGAAGAAGAATGTTCCAGCAGAGGGAACTGCCAGTGCAAAGGCCCTAAGGGAGGAGGGTGCTAGAGCCATCCAGGAACTGCGTGTGAAGGCCAGGGTGGCTGGAGCAGGGTGAGCAAGGAAGGCATGGGTGAGAGATGAGGGCAGAGGGGTAGGAGGGATCCAGGGGTGCTTGGTGCTGTGAGGCCTTACAATGTGAGGTAACTCCAGTTACTGAGCGATACTGGAAGCCAGGGGAGGGTAGTGAGCTGAGGAGGGACCGGAAGCTGACTCAAATGTTAAGATCCCAAACCTGAGCCTAAACAAGGCTGTGGAATGTGGCTGAGTCTCAGGAGAGGTTTAGTGACAATGGCAGCAGGTAGGGGGTAGGGGGTAGGGGAAGGGAGGTAGGCATTCTATTGCATAAGGGCTGAGCAAAGCATCAAAAGTTACGTCTCTTTAGATCCCCTCTTCCTGAAAATTCCTCAAACCTCCCCACCACTGGAAGCCTTGATTTCTGGCCCTCTCTTGCCATGTCCCCGGGGCCTCTCCCCACTAATGCCCCTCAAGGACCTCTGGACACCCTCCTTCCATTTCATCCTAGTCCTCAGTCCCTCCATCCCTCTTCTTCCTTTCTTTCTTTCTTTCTTTCTTTATTTCTTTATTTATTTATTTCCAGATTTGAGCTGGGATCTCCCTGTTAGGAGCCATATAAAATTAATTCAAACCCTATTCCCCAACCATGGGATAGTGACTGGCCTCCCCAAGTTTCTGCTCCTTCTCCAGAGCCTCAAATTCTTTGCCCCACTCCCAATTTTTTGCTTCGGCTGGAGTCCGTTAGTTGTGGGGAAATCTGCTGTCTCCCCATTCGGGGTCTGTGGACTAATTCTGTCCTTTTCCTTCCTTTCTTTGCAACCAGTCGTGCTGTGTAAGTACAACAGGGCATTTATGTGATCGTGTGTGCTAGTGTGGACAGGGCTTTACTGAGGATTTGAGGTCCCAGAGGCATTTACGGCGGCAGATAGGCAAACGGCTCCAAAACTCCTTTGCCTTCTCCACGACCCAGCGTCCAGCCACATACCTTGATCTCTCTTGTTTTCCCCAGACCTGCTCTGTCTAGGACTATTTAAATTAATTCAAATTAAGTAAAATTTAAAGTTCTGTCCTTTGGGGGTGTCTGGGTGGCTCAATCATCAAGCGTCTGCCTTCAGCTCAGGTCATGATCTGGGGTCCTGGGATCCAGCCCAGGCTCACTGCTCAGTGGGAAGCCTGCTTCTCCCTCTCCCACTCCCCCTGCTTGTGTTCCCTCTCTCGCTGTCTTTCTCTCTTTCTCTGTCAAACAAATAAATAGAATCTTTAAAAAAAACATCAAGTTCTGTCCCTTGGGCTTACTGGTCACCTTGCCATGGGGCTGGTGGCCACCATGTGGACAGTGCGGAAGGGCCATGACCGTCATTCTCTTGGACAATGCTGGGCAAGACAGGTCCCTTCCTCCAAGAACTGGCCTGGTGTCTGCAGTTGAGATGACCAAAACTACACCCCACTGCACCATTAAAAAAAAAAATAATGTGGAGGGACACCTGGGTGGCTCAGTTGGTTGGACGACTGCCTTCGGCTCAGGTCATGATCCCGGAGCCCCGGGATCGAGTCCTGCATCAGGCTCACAGCTCCATGGGGAGTCTGCTTCTCCCTCTGACCTTCTCCTTGCTCATGCTCTCTCTCACTATCTCGCTCTCAAATAAATAAATAAATAAATCTTTAAAAAAAAGTAATGTGGAGTTAGTTATGCTCTATGTGGGATTCTGGGACTCTCTTTTTTTCCCCTCATGGATACACCCTGGTCATCTTCCTGTCAGACCATTAGGGATGTATCTTGTCTCCTAGAATAGTTACCCAGGGTTCCCCACCGTGGATTGATTTATTCACTCATTCACGAATCCCACAAGTATTTACAAGTACCCTGTTTGTGCCAGGAACTGGGCTGGGTCCAGCCGGGAGTGTGTCCCAGCCGATCCTGCTCGAGGGGAGCTCACGGTCTAATGGGAGAGGCTGACATGAATCAGATAATCACAGAAGCACATGTGAAGGAAGTAACACGCACGGTGTATCCATCTGTGAGCACTCCTTCCATCTCGCTGCTTGGCTTCGGCTTCCCATCAAGGTTGAGAAATGAGGGCCTAGTCGGAGAACCCAAGCAAAGTAAGACGCATGTCTGGGCCTGCATTTCCCATCTGAATGATGGAGATAACAAGTTTCCACCTCCCAGGAACGTTGAGAGGATTGAATGAGTTATTACGGTAGCTGGAACGGTGTCTTGCACAATATAAGTGATCGTTAGCGTTATTGCTCTGTGTACGAGTCCCCTTTCCGAGCCTCAGTCCTCCCCTGTAAAACGGAAGCGTTCGCAGACTCTTCTGCGGCTGGGGGGGGGGGCGGTCTGTGAAGAACGGATCAATCACAGCTAACATGTCTCCAGCACTTTCTTGGCACCAAGCACCCTCTTACCTTTGCAAGGACCAGGAAGGGAAGTGTTGCCGTTATCCCCACTTTACAGATCCAACCGAGGCACCAAGAGAGACAGTGACTTGCTCAAGAGTTCACCACCCATCAGGATTTGGAGCAGCTGGAGGTTAGGGGTGAGGGAGGGCTCTGGGCTAGGCCATGAGAGTGTCTGGGTGGGACTGACCCTGCCTTTTATGCACCCCCACCCCAACCCCCAGGAAGCTGGACGCCTTCATCTACGATGCAGCAGTGCTCAACTACATGGCCCGCAAGGATGAAGGCTGCAAGCTCGTCACCATCGGCTCGGGCAAGGTCTTTGCCACAACCGGCTACGGCATCGCCCTGCACAAGGGCTCCCGCTGGAAGCGGCCCATCGATCTGGCACTGCTGCAGTTCCTGGGGGACGGTGTGTGGCGGGCTGGGATGCCTTGGGGGTGGGGCATGGGGGACCAGAGTCCTGGGTCCTGGGCGAAGGAGGGGATGAGGATCAGGGCACCAGGGTCTGAGGGAAGAGGGGGCTGAGTGCCTAGACTCCTGTAAGAGGATCCTCTAATGGTGCCCATGGAAGGTGACCTATGACAGCGCTTCCCCGCCCTTCTCCCCCACCCATGCCATTTCTCCAGATGAGATCGAGATGCTGGAGCGGCTGTGGCTCTCCGGGATCTGCCACAATGACAAAATCGAGGTGATGAGCAGTAAGCTAGACATCGACAACATGGCAGGTGTCTTCTACATGCTCCTGGTGGCCATGGGCCTCTCGCTGCTGGTCTTCGCCTGGGAGCACCTGGTGTACTGGCGCCTGCGGCATTGCCTGGGGCCCACCCACCGCATGGACTTCCTGCTGGCCTTCTCCAGGGTAGGGGGGTCAGAGGAGGCAAAAGGGCGGAGCTGGCGGGAGGCAGGTGGGCATGCCTACAAGTGCAAGAGTCCTGGGGCCCGCTGCGGAAGAGGTGGGAAGAGCGGAGGGAAGGCAGGGGCGGTAGTGGGTGCTGGGCATCCCGCGCTGACCCTGCCTTTCTCGCCGCCCCCCTCCCCGCAGGGGATGTACAGCTGCTGCAGCGCGGAGGCCGCCCCGCCGCCGGCCAAGCCCCCGCCGCCGCCGCAGCCGCTGCCCAGCCCCGCGTACCCGCCGGCGCGGCCCGCACCTGGCCCCGCACCTTTCGTGCCCCGCGAGCGGGCGGCGGTGGACCGCTGGCGTCGCACCAAAGGTGCAGGGCCCCCGGGGGCCCCGGGCCTGGCCGACGGCTTCCACCGCTACTACGGCCCCATCGAGCCGCAGGGCCTGGGCGTGGGCGAGGCGCGCGCGGCACCCCGGGGCTCGGCCGGGCGCCCGCTGTCCCCGCCGGCCGCGCAGCCCCCGCAGAAGCCGCCGCCCTCCTACTTCGCCATCGTGCGCGACAAGGAGTCGGCCGAGCCCCCCGCCGGCCCCTTCCCCGGCTTCCCGTCGCCGCCCGCGCCCCCGGCCGCCGCTGCAGCCGCCGTCGGGCCGCCGCTCTGCCGCCTGGCCTACGAGGACGAGAGCCCGCCGGCGCCCGCGCGCTGGCCGCGCTCCGACCCCGAGAGCCAGCCCCTGCTGGGGCCGGGCGCTGGCGGCGCAGGGGGCGCGGGGGGCGCGGGCGGCGGAGCCCAGGCCGCGCCTCCCCCGTGCCGCGCCGCGCCGCCCCCCTGCCCCTACCTGGACCTCGAGCCGTCGCCGTCTGACTCGGAGGACTCGGAGAGCCTGGGCGGCGCGTCGCTGGGCGGCTTGGAGCCCTGGTGGTTCGCCGACTTCCCCTACCCGTACGCCGAGCGCCTCGGGCCGCCGCCCGGCCGCTACTGGTCGGTTGACAAGCTCGGGGGCTGGCGCGCGGGCAGCTGGGACTACCTGCCCCCGCGCAGCGGCCCCGCCGCCTGGCACTGCCGCCACTGCGCCAGCCTGGAGCTGCTGCCGCCGCCGCGCCATCTCAGCTGCTCGCACGACGGCCTGGACGGCGGCTGGTGGGCGCCGCCGCCCCCGCCCTGGGCCGCGGGACCCCCGCCCCGGCGCCGAGCCCGCTGCGGCTGTCCGCGGCCGCACCCTCACCGCCCGCGGGCCTCGCACCGCGCGCCCGCCGCCGCACCGCACCACCACCGGCACCGGCGCGCCGCGGGGGGCTGGGACCTCCCGCCGCCGGCGCCCACCTCGCGCTCGCTGGAGGACCTCAGCTCGTGCCCCCGCGCCGCCCCCGCGCGCAGGCTCACCGGGCCCTCCCGCCACGCGCGCCGGTGCCCACACGCCGCGCACTGGGGGCCGCCGCTGCCCGCCGCGCCCCACCGGAGACACCGGGGCGGGGACCTGGGTACCCGCAGGGGCTCGGCGCACTTCTCCAGCCTCGAGTCCGAGGTATGACGCGGCCCCGGGGGCCCTAGCGCCCCCTCGGTCAGCGCAGGCCACGGCCCGAGGGGGCACGCGCAATGAAAAGGACCCGCGTGGGTTGGGAAGGAAAAAAACGGACCTGGCCGGACCCCGCCTGGAGCAGCGTCCTGCGTCCCCTCGCTTTGGGGGCACCACGAGCCGGAAAGGATTTGGTCCCCCCAAATCTCACCCAGCCTGAAAGGTGGGGGTCTTGGAGCCCACTGGAGTTTGTTTTTTTTTTTAAACCCGACAAGGGCTTTTTAACGTCACCAGATGGGGCGGGAGGTGGGGGGTCACGCCACGCCCGCGTCCCACCCCCACGCCCGGGGCCGTGGCCCCCTCATCACTGTGCAGCTCCCCGGCCCCAGCCACGCCTCCGGGGAAGCCCGTTTTTAACCTTTCATCCATTGGGACTCAAAACTGTGAGATGCGTTCGCCAAACTGTGACCCCAGACCTTGGCCCCGCCACACAGAAACCCCTGACCCCAGACTGTGACTTCCGACCCCTAAAATGGTCATCCGACCCCAGACTGTGACCCCCGACCCCAAACTGTGACCCAAATCCCAGACTGTACCCAGACCAGACTGTGACTCTTGACGTCAAACCTTGACACACCCTCCTCCTCCCCATCGCTTTTCCTTATTTTGACCTAGGACACTCCCAACGGAAGCCTCACCTCCCCTTGCCCTAGCGTTGATCCCAGCCAACGTGGGGCCAAAATTCCCATCCTGTCGCACCTCACTCCCACCCCCCACGTGCCACCATCCACAGCCTCACCAAATCCAGCCCTTATTTGTGACCCTCCCATGATGACCCTGCAGACCCCCCCCCCCCCCCCCCCCCCCCTTTTTTCGCCCCCCCCCCGGGTCCCCCCCGCCCCCCCCCCCCCCCCCAAGCCTCCTCTTCCTAGATCTCCAGCCGGGTCTGGAGCTGGGTTGTGGAGGGGATGGTCTGGGAATCCACACCCACCACCAACCTCCCCTCCCACTCTCCTGTTACACATTGCAGTGTTTGGAATAAACCATGTTTTTATGCCTCCTCAGTCCAAGTCTGAGCTGCGTGTTTGTCTCAGCCGCCCTCAAACTTCTCTGGAGGAAACAGAAACTGAGAAAAGTCCCACAGAGGAAGAGAGGGCAGAAGGAAAATTATCTTGAGAACAATGACCCTGGAGGGAGGTGGGATACAAAGACCCAGAGGAAGCTGTGAGAAAAGATCCTAAGAAGAGAAGGAATGAGAAGGGGTGAGGGCGGACAGAGACCTAGAGAGAAGGAACAGCGAACTCAACAAAGATCCAGGATCAAAACATTTCAGGATTAAGTCTAGCGTCCCATTCCTATGGCTGCAAGCAACGTGGCTTGCTAGAGTCTTCACATCCTGTTCATGCAAGCGAGGGGAGAGTCTAGTATGTCCTAGCCAATCCATCTACCTTGAATGCCCTCAGTCTCACCAATGAGAATCTATTTTAGCATTTCATTATGCCAATTAGCCAAACCTCCGGTGCTGATGAGCGATAAGGAGAGCCAAAGCACGCATAGTAGTGGTCTCCAGAGGGCTGACTTTCTGATTATCGCTGACCATAGCTGCAATGTGAACGCCTGGTTCGGCTACTGACTGCCCCAGGAGGGTAGACTCAACAGACTAACTTACACATATTACCCTATCTACGTTAAAGCATTTTGAAGCGAATTAAAGCCTTCATAATAAGGAGGGGGGAGGAAACGGGCTTTACGGGTCCTCAGGGAGCAAAAAACCAGTCCACTTGCCAGTAAGAGCTCTTATTTGCATACATGAATAATGTAACGGAAAAGAAGCAATGAGAGTCAAAGGTGGATGATGGAGTCGGAGCTCAGAACTCCTACAGTAGGAGAAAACTGGCCTCGTACAGAACTACAACTCCCAGGAGGCCTTGCCGCCGCTCTGCGGAAAAGCGCCGCAAAGTCACGCGAAGGGTGTAGTTTCTCCGTAACCGCAGGCCTCGGTCGCTAGGCTGGGACGCCGTTACCTTAGCTCTCCTTCACCCGGTCCCCACCGCCCTCTCAAATTGGTGAGCTGGGAGGTTTCCAAGGCAACCGTGCAGCGTGGCGGATCTCCCAAGGAGGGAACCACAATCCGGAAGTGACGTCCTTACCTCGCGCCCGTGGTGAGAGGGTTCGAAGATGGCGGCGCGCAAGGGTAGGCGGCGCACATGTGAAACCGGGGAACCCATGGAGGCCGAGTCCAGCGACGCAGGGACCGAAGGCCCGGCCCAGGTGTACCTGCCGGGTCGCGGACCGCCGCTGCGAGAAGGAGAGGAGCTGGTCATGGACGAGGAGGCCTACGTGCTGTACCACCGAGCGCAGACTGGTAGGGCTGAGCACCAGGACTTCTGCTTCCTGAGTTAGGAGGGGACCGGAATCCCGAGTCCTGAGCGGGGCTGGTCCTGAGTGTTTAACTTACGAGGCACTCAGAGAGAAGGCTGGGTTGTAAGATGGGTGAAAATATCACACACGAGAGGGTTGAGATCTCTGTCCCATCCTAATTTTCCAACTCCTTCTATCCCCAGGAGCCCCCTGCCTTAGCTTCGACATAGTCCGGGATCACCTGGGAGACAACCGGACAGAGCTCCCTCTTACACTTTACCTGTGTGCTGGGACCCAGGCGGAGAGCGCCCAGAGCAACAGGTGAGTGAGACCTGAGGTTTTATCCAGGACCGGGAGTCTAAGCCCCAGATCCCCCTCTCCTAAGGATCCTGGCATCCAGTGCCTCTCACTCACCCCACACTTTCCCCCAGACTGATGGTGCTTCGGATGCATAATCTGCATGGGACAAAGCCCCCACCGTCAGAGGGCAGCGATGAAGAGGAGGAGGAGGAAGATGAAGAGGATGAAGAAGAGCGGAAGCCTCAGCTGGAGCTGGCTATGGTGCCCCACTATGGTGGCATCAACCGGGTCCGGGTATGTACAGTCCCTGGAGCCTTCTCTACGTTCTCCTAACCCCCCTCCACCCCTAACCCCCTTGCCCATGCCTTCCGGCTTTTAGAGAAGTACCTGGCACACAATTTGTATATATTAGTTAGTGTCTCTCGTAGCTATCTTTCTCATTGTCACTGTGTGTTAGGAGCCGGAGGGGGCTGTTTTTTTACTACTTTTCCTCTTCAGTAAAATGGTGAAAATTGCAAAACTTGCCTGATGAGCTGACGGGAGGCTGAAATGGAATAACATACGGTTATTTGAGGTGTCTAGAGACAGCATTGGGTTTTAGTACAGAGATGTGTGTTTTATTGTTATTGTTCAGGAACTGGCCTGCGCTGTGGGGTCACTTTGGTGCTGCTGAGTTACAGCCCCTTCGGAGCAGGCTGACATGTGAATTAAACTAGATGATGTTTGAACAGCACTCGTGGCAGTGCTTGGCCCACTTCCTGTGTGTTCCCCTTCAAGGCTTACCGTGTTTCAGGCACCGTTCTGTGCCCCAGAGATTTAACAGAGAGCAAAAGGTCTTTGGTATTGTGAAACTTACGTGCTAGCAGGGAAGGGAACAAGTAGAAGCTGAGTAAATGCATCCAGAGGTGCCAAGTATTGTGGGGAAAAGTAAAGTAAGGGAAGGGAAGCAGAATGTTCCTGGAGTGGATTTGCTATTTTAAATAGTGTTGTCAGGGAAGTATTTACGGTAAGGTGCCATTTGAACGGAGACTCACAGGAAGTAAGGGAATGAGCCAAAGATCTCTGTCAGGAAAGCGTTTATAGGCAGAGGAAACACAAGTGTAAAGGCCCTGGGACAAACATGACATGTTTGGAAGTTCAAGGGAAGGCAGGGAGACCAATGCATCCACTAGAGCACATGGACGAAGGGGAGAGTGACAGCATATGGGGGATGGGAGTGGGTGGGGTGTATAGGGCTTACAGGCTGATGGAAGGACTTGGGTTTTACTTGGGGAGAAAGTTTGAGCCATTGGAGGGTTTAGAGCAGAGGACAAATGGGATCTGACTTATGGGTTTTTGTTGTTTGTTTTTGAGAGAGGGAAAGAGGGAGTCTTAAGCAGGCTCCATGCACAGCATGAAACCCTACGCAGGGCTTGATCCCAACACCCTGAGAGCATGACCTGAGCCGAAATCAAGAGTCAGACACTCAACCGACTGAACCACCCAGGCGCCCCAGGATCTGACTTGTGTTTTAAAGAGATTTCCTCTGACCACTGTATGGAGAACAGATGCAGGGAGGCAAGGGAGGACAGTCCTGTGGGGAAGCCATAATTCAAGGGAAAGGAAGACACGGTAGCAGGAGTGGTGACATTAGAGGTTGTGAGGGGTTGAAAGTGGTGCATTTTGAATGTAGCCAGTAGCATGGGGTGGGTGTGGGGAGGAAAAGACAAGTCAGTGAGTCTAATAGCTTGGGGCCTGAGGCGGGGAGCCCCAGGGAGGAGGAGGTTGACAGTGGTGACTAGGAGCTGGGCTTCGGTCGTGTTTGAGCAGATGGTGTGGTAGGAGGGGTTACTGGAAACCTTGAGGCCGCATGGGATCTCTTAGTGAGCAGATGTTACAGGGCAGAGACACCCAAGGACAGAGGCCTGTGAGCCACCAGTGTTTAGAGGGTTACAGAGACCGGTGGTCTGAACCCTTTTCCAAGGGTTGGTGGAGTTACAGCCTCTGTTCCTGGGGCTCTAGGCATTTTCTGTCTCATATCGCCGCCCCTACACAATGTGGGAAGTTGTCCCAGGTACCATGCTGGTCCTGCCGGCTAATTCCATCCCCACAAAGGCTTCTGGGAGACAGAGGCCTAGCCCTGAGGCAGTGGGAGTCCTGAGGAACTGCAGTTCTGGTTCTCGGGATGCTGGGAACTATGGTCACCACCCTGAGCCTCCTGTCACTCTCCCCTCCCTCTCCCTTCTCTCTTTCCCTGCAGGTGTCGTGGCTGGGGGAGGAGCCGGTGGCTGGGATATGGTCGGAGAAGGGCCAGGTGGAGGTGTATGCGCTGCGGCGGCTCCTGCAGGTGGTGGATGACCCCCAGGCCTTGGCGACCTTCCTCCGGGACGAGCAGGCCCGTGTGAAGCCCATCTTCGCCTTCGCTGGCCACATGGGCGAGGGCTTTGCACTTGACTGGTCCCCCCGTGTGTCTGGTAAGTCCCTGGGGTGCCTACTCGATTCCCGGAGGATGAGGGAGCAGGGTCTGTAGGGAGGGTGGAGGCTGAGGGTGCGGGGAGAAGAGGGAGCCGGGGCCAGCTGGGCCCCGGCAGTGTCCTGACTCCTGGTTCTAGGGCGCCTGCTGACCGGTGACTGTCAGAAGAACATCCACCTGTGGACACCGACGGACGGCGGCTCCTGGCATGTGGACCAGCGGCCATTTGTGGGCCACACACGCTCTGTGGAGGACCTGCAGTGGTCCCCAACTGAGGACACAGTGAGAGAGGCCTGAGGGGTCCGGACTCCTGGGTCTTGGGGCCGGGACGGACACTGGGGCTACGTCCCAGTGAGGGGGACACTAGGAAAAGAGGGTAGCCCACCACTCGTCCCTGGTCTCCAGGGTGGGGTGGCAGGCACCCCGGGTCACACAGACGCTGCCTCGCCCAGGTGTTCGCCTCATGCTCAGCTGATGCCTCCATTCGCATTTGGGACATCCGGGCCGCCCCCAGCAAAGCCTGCATGCTTACCGCCGCCGCTGCCCACGACGGGGATGTCAACGTCATCAGCTGGAGCCGCCGGGAACCCTTCCTGCTCAGCGGCGGGGATGACGGTGCCCTCAAGATCTGGGACCTGCGGCAGTTCAAGGTACTTTCCCAGCCAGACGTTTCCCCCAGCTGCTAGGATTTGCCTGTTTCCCTTGGGTTCTTGTCTTCCAAAGCTGGGAAGGCCTGTCTCTGGGGGTTCTGGCCCCGGTGGGGTGCAGATGCGGAAGCAGGCTCAGTGGGAGGAATGCCGTGATTGGTATAGGGTTGCTCGTTCCACCAGCCGGAGAGGGGACAGGAGGCGATAGGCCGCGCAGCAGCCATGGCCCCAACTCCGTGCCCCGCTGGCGAGCCCCAGGCTTCAGGCCCCTCTGAGCTGTAGCCCTTTGTTAGCGAGCTCCGCACAATCAGCTGAGACTCGGAGCCCGCGTGGTTCATCATAGGAGAGGAAACAGGTGCAGGAAGGACAGGAGCAGAGGAAACATCACCACCCGGCCAAGAGTTGACTTCCCGGAGTCGGCGGCGGCTCTGGGCAGGAGGAATTGCAACTCTGGCACCCCTCTGGCTGACGCCCCCACTAAGTACAGCTCGTGCCCTTCCCGGGTCCCCCACGACGTAATCTTTTCTCCCTTCCGGTATGGTGAGTTCCACAGCATTAGCTCCAAGGAAGCTTCTAGAAATGGGTTCCAGCCCCCAAGGCAGGTGTCGGGGCAGCTTCCATGGCCAAGTTGATTGGCCACTGGGACTTGGGAACCACGTGTCCAATCCAGAGAGACTCCGGCACCCAGCAGCACCTTCACTTTAGTAAAAGTGCTGTTTTTCTTTTCCTCGGCTGCCCCTGGAGCCTGGGAGCTGTGCTTCTTCCCTCTTTAAGGCCTTCATAGAATCTGCAGGTTTGAGAATCACCACCCCCCCCCTTTTTTAAGATTTATTTATTTAGAGAGAGAATGCGCACGTGCGAGCGGGGGTCAGGGCAGAGGGAGAGAATGTTGCAGAGCCCCATGTGGGGCTTGATCTAGGACCCTGAGAGCATGACCTGAGCTGCAACCAAGAGTTGGCGCTCAACTGGATGAGCCACCCTGGGGCCCTGAGAACTGCCCCCTTTTATAGGAAGGGAAACTGAAGCACACCCTCAGTTTCAGAGGACCAGTGGGGATTTTGTGACCTGGAGCTGGACAGGGCTTCTTTGTAGGTGAAACCACGGTTCTCAGCAGCCCCCTAGGACATTAGGCCCCGTATCACCAGTTGCACTTGGCCTGTCCCTTTCCAAGAACCTGGGCTTGTGTGGGTCCCAGAGGTGGTGCCCTAGGGGAACCCGACAGCCTGGGAGTGGTGAGGGCTCGGCCTGGGCCACCCAGGGAGTCAGGCTGAGGTGCTCAGAGCCCCGCACTTCCTTCTTCCCGTAGTCTGGCTCCCCGGTGGCCACCTTCAAGCAGCACATGGCCCCCGTGACCTCAGTCGAGTGGCACCCCCAGGATAGCGGGGTTTTCGCGGCCTCAGGTGCAGACAACCAGATCACACAGTGGGACCTGGCTGTGGAGCGGGACCCCGAGGCAGGCGAGGTGGAGAGCGCTGACCCCGGGCTGGCAGGCCTCCCGCAGCAGCTGCTGTTCGTGCACCAGGGCGAGACGGACCTGAAGGAGTTGCACTGGCATCCGCAGTGTCCCGGGCTCCTCGTCAGCACGGCGCTGTCGGGCTTCACTGTCTTCCGCACCATCAGCGTATGATGCGCCTGCTGCGGCGGCCCCAGGCCCTTCACTTGGCCGCCAAGGCCAGAGCTGGGTCCGCGGGCAGGGGCGCCTGCAGTTCTGCCCACCCACCCTCCTCCAATCCAAGGACGTCATGTGGGCCGTCGGCCACCGTGATAGATTCTGTGTGATGTCTTGTTCTTTGAAAGGACTTCATTTCGTCCCACCACCCCTCTTGCCGAGGATTCTGGTTTGACCCACGACTGTAGAACTGCGTGGTTCCGTCCAGGGAGCCTTCTGACCACAGGGCCCAGTTTGGTGCCAGGGAGCCCTCATGCGGGAAGACTTGGTTTGGCCCAGGCTGCCCCCCTCCCCGCACTCCTCCCCACCACCTGTGCAAGGACCTGCTGGCCCGTTTCCCAGGTGGGCCTGGTGTGGCCACTGTCACCGTGCATATTTTGTGAGCTCTGGCCCCTGGCTTGACCCTTTGACCTCTCCGTCCCAGGACCCAGTTGTCGCCACCAGACTCCCCGCAGGGAACCCAGCACTTCGCCGTGGGTGGGCTGAAGTGGTCGGCTGGGCTCCTCCGGCAGAATCTGGTTTTGCCCTTTGTCTTCCTGCCACACAGGGTTTGGCCTGGACTTCCTAGTGGGGGCTGTCTGGGGGCGGGGTGTCTTCCTCCCCTCTGTCCGCCATGCAAGATGGGCTCCGTGCGGGGAGGAAGGCCGGGGGGCTCCTGAGGCAGTAAAGGATCGGAATGAGGCCTGACGTGTGTGGGACTCACTGGCGGGCTGCTTCCCTGTGCGGAGACGGGAGGAGGCAGCGGGAAGTGGGCCCCCAGATGTCCAGAGGCCTGTGTGTCTGGAGAGGCCCCTGGGAAGCCCCGCATTGTGTAGTCCCTTGGCCCCCATTGGGTGCTGTTGACATCCACCTGCCCTAGATTTTATTCCACGTGGAACTCAGTCCCGGTCTCTGGAGGGGTGGCTCACCTGTGTCCCCCGACTTTCGAAGGCTTCATTTGGGAACCAGGGAGTCCCCCCATTTCTCTGTCGTTCCACCGCTGTCCCCTTTCTCTTTGTTCCCTCATCTGTGTCCCACGTCCCCGTGTTTCCCTGCCCCCGCCCCCTTCTGTGTCTGCCACTGCATCTCCTCTCCAGCCTGCTTGGGCTACGGCCCAGCCGCCCTGCCTGGCCGTCCTCCCGGGCTCCCCCTCTGCGGCTCTGAGCTTGCCCCACCCCCTGCCCCCTCCCTCGGCCAGGCCTCTGATCCGCCTGTGGACACAGAGGTCGGGCGCCCAGCACAAGGCCCCAGGACACATCGCCGCCCCTTGGCACCCACAGAGGCCTCCCCGCAGCCCTAGAGGAGGGCATGGGGGTGGGCTGCCCCAGCAGGTATGTGTCTCCATACGGGGACCCTGGCCGGGGAGTGGGAGGGTCCTGGGCTGAAACCACCCACCTGCCCCGCACTGCGTTCCTCCTTGCACCTTCCTTGCCCGGAGCCTCTGCCCTACTTTCCCTGTCCTCACTATCCCCCCAGGAGGGTCCTGCCTCACCCTCAGTGACCAATTCCAGACCCAGAACAACCTCTTCCCCTGGTTGGGTGACTCCAGCTCTGACCCCGTCTCCATCTGGCTTCTGCCCCCTCATGCCTGTCATCGCGAGCCCCTCGCACCCATCTCTGTCCGCAGCTCTAGGCTTCCGTCTTCCCGTCTCCTGACACATCATCTTCCCTTCCCAATTGCTCCTAGTCTGCCTGTCTCTCCTGCCCTCCCCCACTGTGTCTCTGTCCCCTCCTGCTGTGGCTCCGTTCTCTCTCTCTCTAGGTCTCTGATACCTCCCCAGGTCTCTCTACGCCCCACCACCACCCAGTCTCTGTCCCCCTCCCTCTGAGCGTCTGTCCCCCTTCCTCTATGACCCTTACCCTGTGCAGGGTTTTTCCCTCTTTCTAGGCTCCCTCTCAGCACACTTCCTGTCCCCTCTGAGCCTCTGGTTCCTCACACCCCAGCCCTGGCTCTGTCAGTCTCTGCCCTCCAACCTGCTGCTCAGACCCTGTTGGTGGGTGGGGGAAAAGTGGGGGGAGGGCAACACCCAGGGTCTCCGGAAGTGTGAAAGTACTCTTTTGGGGGGGGGGGGGGGGGTTGGGGCCTGGGGGCGGAGCTTCTTGGCCTCAGATTAGACAGTGACTTTGACACCAAGTTGACACACCTTAAGCCCCATGTCTCCTTTATATGGAAACATTAAGCTGCTCTGGCAAGCTGCTCTGGGGGAGGACTTGAGGCTCTGGATCCTTTCCCCTCCTGTCCTGCCTTCACGGGGCAGTGTGGGTGGAGGAGAGGGGAGGCTTGAACCTCTGTCCCATTCACCCTCTGTGAGCTGGGCCATGTGGGATGCAGACATGGCCCCCTGGAGGTGAAGGCCCCCATTGACTTTGTGAAATGGCCACAGCCACTTCTGCCTCACAGGGCTGAGGGGGCAATTTACGAGGCAGAGTCCTGCACTGGAAAGGCTCAGGACCCAAACCGGCACCCCACCCTCAGCACTGCATGGGTCTGGCCAGGTCGCGAAGCCTGCTCCCGACCTGTGAAGTGGGGTGGTGATCTTGACCTCCTGGCGTCCTGGACAGTTGAGGTGAGGTGAGCGGTGGGGTCTGGCGGAGTCCAGTGGGCGGGCTACAGGTATCCCTGAGCTCATGCGAGGTCAGGGACATGGTAGGTGCTCAGGGAGCAGGAATGCTCCGATTAGGTTGTCCATGGGTTGTCACTCAGGCTTTGGCACCTGAGAAACCTGGATGGGATCCTGAGACAAAGAAGGGACCTCAGGGCCTCAGTTTACTTTACTGTGAAAAACAAAGCCCACCCACTGCCACATCCAAGGTTGTGGTTAGAGACCGGTGAGCAGGTAGGGGAGGACCCAGCCTGGCACGTACCTCCCCTACCACGTCAGTGGCTGCTGATGGGACCAACATGTAGCGGAGGCTTCTGGGCGGGAGAGGGCTTCAAACACGGAGCTCAGAGGTTGGATTCAAACCCCGCCCCTCCAGCATCAGCTTCACTTAACCCCTCTCTGGAAGAATGTTCTCCCATCTCCCAGGGTTGCTGAAGGTGAGAAAAGAGTCAAGGTGGGGGCATGTGGTTGATGCTCAGCACGGCCAGGCCCCGCCCACTCTGACCTCAGCTGCCGCTTTGCGTCCTTAGAGTCAACAGCCAGAGCCATCCAGGTGGTTACAGACGGCAGGTGCAGTGCTCCGTTGTGGGGGGGGGGGGAGAGCAGTGTGGAACCCACTGGTGCTGGACTTGACATTGACTAACAGCTCTCTCAGTTTGAGCGTCCCAGGCCCTGCCTAGAAGCTCATGGGGGTCCCAGAGTGTGACCCAGGGGCCACACGTACATAGACACTTGGTAAATAGTGGTGGGACTGCCCCGCATCTAACCTAGCCACCTCCACAGCTACTACGGTGTGGGGTGACGAGTCCCCAGGTCCCTGCCCCTCGGGTTTCCCTTCCTTCTCTACCCTGTGAGCAGTGGAGATTCCAATTCCCAGAGGGGGGAGCCAGGGCTCAGGCAGGGATGTGACTTCCCACCAGTCCCACAGTCAGGAAGCGTCAGAGCTCGGATTCAAAAGCGCAGACTCTTTCTGGAGACGAGGCTCCAGGAAAGGAAGCCTGTGGTCCCAGGGCACACGGTGGGTCAGCCACTGAGCCAGGACCGGGGCCCTTGATCCAGATAACTGGGAGACCCCGACCTTGAAGAAGTTTGATTTTGCCCCATTTTATAGTTGAAAAAAAACTGCTTAGAAAGATTTGCCCAAGACCTGAGGTGCAGGACCGAGCTTGGGTTGGCTCTTTTTTGGGTTTTTGTTTGGAATTTTTGTGACAGTTCATTGAAATAGAAGTTCGAAAAGGGGGCGCCTGGCTGGCTCAGTGGAGTGTGCAGCTCTTGATCTCAAGGTCATGAGTTTGAGCCCCGCGGTGGGTGTAGAGATAATTTTAAATTTGAAGAAATACATATAATTCAGATAAAATACAACTGACACACTGAAGTGTACAATTCATTATTTTTAGTATTTTCATGGAGTTGTACCACAATCAGTTTTTGAACATTTTCATCACCCCAGCGTGTCCTCCGGCGATCTCTCCCCCACCCCATCCCCATCTCCCCAGCCCCAGGGGAGCTCAATGTACAGACTTGCCCATCTGGACATATAAATGAAAGTATACACTATGTGGTGGGAGGGTCTTAACAGACGCTACGCTCAGCGTGGAGCCTGACACAGGGCTTACTCTCATGACCCTGAGATCAGACCTGAGCCAAAACCAAGAGTCAAATGCTTCACCGACTTGAGTTACCCAGGTGCCCCAACATGTGGTCTTTTGTATCCGGCTTCCTTAGCGTGACGCTTTCAAGGTTCATCCATGTTGTGGTGTGTCAGCGCATTTCCTAGCTGGATAGTACGTCCCTGTGTGGATAGATCCCGTTTCGTTGTTCATTCATCAACTGACGGCTCCTCAGGTTGTGTCCATCCGCCGGCGATCTCAGTAACACTGTCAGGAAGGTCTGTGAACAAGCAGTCTGCGCGCACGTTTGTTTCGTCCTGAGCGGGCGCCCGGCTCATCTTCCCAAGTCTCATTGTGCTTTCGATTTGCGTTCCCCCCACGGCTGACCACGTGGAGCATCCCTTTAGATGCTTTCTGTGCTTATCTTATTGGCTACCTGTATATCTTTCTTAGAGAAATGTCTCTTCAGATCCTTTGCCTATTTTTTTTTTCCAAAGATGGATTGATTGGTTGGTTTGAGAGAGAGAGACAGAGAGAGAGCAGAGGAGGGAGGGACAGAGGGAGAGGGAGTCTTAAGCAGGCTCCGTGCTGAGCATGGAGCCTGACACAGGGCTCAAACTCAGGACTTGAGATCACAACCTGAGCTGAGACCAACAGTTGGACGCTTAACCGACTGAGCCACCCAGGTGCCCCTCCTTTGCTTACTTTTCTTTTTTGTTTTTTTTAAAGATTTTATTTATTCATTTGACAGATATCACAAGTAGGCAAAAAGGCAGGCAGAGAGAGAGGAAGGGAAGCAGGCTCCCTGCCGCGCAGAAAGCCCGATACGGGGCTTGATCCCAGGACCCTGGGATCATGACCTGAGCCAAAGGCAGAGGCCTTAACCCACTGAGCCACCCAGGCGCTCCAGAGCCACCCAGGCGCCCCCTTTGCTTACTTTTCAATTGTGGTATCTTTTTATTATTGAGTTGTAAGGGGTGTTTAAATTTTTTTTTTAAGATTTTTAAAACTTTTTTTTTTAAGATTTTATTTATTTATTTGACAGGGAGAGAGAGAGAGAGACAGCGAGAGCAGGAACACAAGCAAGAGGAATGGGAGAGGGAAAGCAGGCTTCCTGCGGAGCAGGGAGCCCGATGTAGGGCTCGATCCCAGGACCCTGGGATCATGACCCGAGCCCAAGGCAGACGCTTAATGACTGAGCCACCCAGGCACCCCTAGGATTTTTAAAACTTTATTTGAGAGAGAGCAAGCACCAGTGGGGTGCAGAGGGAAAGGGAGAAGCAGACTCTGCACTGAGCAGGGAGCCTGATGTGGGACTCAATCCCAGGACCCCAAGATCATGACCTGAGCTGAAGGCAGTTGCGTAACTGACTGAGCCATCCAGGTGCCCCTGTTTAGATATTTTAGATGAAAACTTCTTACATACATAACTTGCAATTATTTTCCCCCATTGGTGGGTTGTCTTTTCACTTTCTTTTTTTTTTTAAGATTATTTATTTATTTATTTGACAGAGAGAAATCAGAAGTAGGCAGAGCAGCAGGCGGGGCGGGGGGGGGTACAGGCTTCCTGCTGAGCAGAGAGCCCAATGCGGGGCTCGATCCCAGGACCCTGGGATCATGACCTGAGCTGAAGGGAGAGGCTTAACCTACTGAGCCACCCAGGTGCCCGTCTTTTCACTTTCTTGATAGTGTCCTTTGAAGCACAAGAGCTTTTTCTTTTAAAGATTTTATTTTTAAGCCATCTCTATACCCAATGTGGGGCTTGAACTGACAACCCCATGCTGGAGGGATTGAGCCAGCCATGGGCCCTTCAGAAGTTCTTAATTTTGGGGCGCCTGGGTGGCTCAAGGGGTTAAGCCTCTGCCTTCGGCTCAGGTCATGGTCTCAGGGTCCTGGGATCGAGCCCTGCATCAGGCTCTCTGCTTGGCAGGGAGCCTGCTTCCCCTTCTCTCTCTGCCTGCCCCTCTACTTGTGAGCTGTCAAATAAATAAATAAAATCTTTTTTTTTTTAAAGTTCTTAATTTTGATCAAGTTCAAATTCATTTGCCATTTTTCCTTTTGCTGCTTCTGCTTCCTGAGCCGTCTTTGAGCCATAGGTGATGGAGAGCCCTGGCCTCTCTCTCCATGCAGATTCCATGTTGAGAAACCGTCACCACTCTGTGGACTCCGGATTGGTGACACTCAAATCCTAGTTTACCCAGCTCCAACCTTGGGCAAGTTAAACGTTTTGTGCCTGTTTTCTCATCTATAAGATGGGTGTCAGACTCAACTATGTAAATTCATGTCAGGTGCTCCCAACAGTGTCTGGGATCTCTGCTCTCATTACTGTGATGCTTGCTATCATATTGTCACAGCTAGGACTCTGCTGCTGCTGTTGCCATGCAAGCGTCCCCCATCATTGTCCTCGATGCTGTACTGTTTCACCTTTCAGGGTGAGTAATGAGCCACCCATTTGCCAGATGAGGCCACCACGGCCCAGGGAGCACGCCTGGCCGAGGAGCCCACCCTTCCCGGCGCCCCCCTGACGCGGCTGCCCGCTTCTCGTCTCCGCAGGTTCGGGGCGCCCGCCCCCCACTAGGACAAGTGGAGGGGGTGCCCCCGCCCAATGGGCCTGGCCAGGGCCCTGCGCCGCCTTAGCGGCGCCCGGGAGCCCAGGGAGGGCCGCGCCGGCGATGAGGAGGAGGAGGCCGGGCCGGGGCTGTGCCGCAACGGGTGGGTGCGGTCGCCGGTGGGGCGGCGCCGCGGGCGCTTCGTCAAGAAGGACGGGCACTGCAACGTGCGCTTCGTGAACCTGGGTGGCCAGGGCGCGCGCTACCTGAGCGACCTGTTCACCACGTGCGTGGACGTGCGCTGGCGCTGGATGTGCCTGCTCTTCTCCTGCTCCTTCCTCGCCTCCTGGCTGCTCTTCGGCCTGGCCTTCTGGCTCATCGCCTCGCTGCACGGCGACCTGGCCGCCCCGCCGCCGGCGGCGCCCTGCTTCTCGCAGGTGGCCAGCTTCCTGGCCGCCTTCCTCTTCGCGCTGGAGACGCAGACGTCCATCGGCTACGGCGTGCGCAGCGTCACGGAGGAGTGCCCGGCCGCCGTGGCCGCCGTGGTGCTGCAGTGCATCGCCGGCTGCGTGCTCGACGCCTTCGTCGTGGGCGCCGTCATGGCCAAGATGGCCAAGCCCAAGAAGCGCAACGAGACGCTCGTGTTCAGCGAGAACGCCGTCGTGGCGCTGCGCGACCGCCGCCTCTGCCTCATGTGGCGCGTTGGCAACCTCCGCCGCAGCCACCTGGTCGAGGCGCACGTGCGGGCCCAGCTGCTGCAGGTGGGAGCCGTCGGGGTGGAAGGGTCTGGCCCGGGGCAGGAGGCTGGGGCCCGCTGCGGGGGGAATGGTGGGAGATGTAGGCCTGAGGGTGAGATTGGGCGGGCGGTGTGCGGCTGGCCTGGCTGGAGCATGGACTACAATTACCAGCAGTCACGCGGGCAGGAAAACTCTCGTCCCCATGGTGGCCCAAGGCTCCGTCCTGGATCAGTTATAGGAGGTGAAAACCTAAGAGAGAGGTCTGTGACCAGTGCTAACCGGAGACCTTGGCTTGAAACAGATCTTAAGACATAAAGAGCTTCGTGTGGCTTGAGGAAGGGCTCCCAATGGGATTGTGGGATATAGAGACCTGTGGAGGCCGCACCTGGCCTGTAAAGGCTCTGAACTACAATTCCCAGAAGGCTCTGTGGTCAGGGTACCCGTTCCGAAGGCAGGGTCTGAGCCAATGATGTCGTTTTGTGGGTGGCTGTAAACCACGCCTGGGGTTTACACTCACCAGCCCACACAGCGGTACCCAGAGGAGCCTATGACTTGAGACTAGGCCCCATGAGATTGTGGGCGATGTAAGCCCAAGGATGGGGTGCAGGTCACACCTGCAGAAGAGCTGTGGAAGGCAGTTCTCGGTGGCCCAGCCGGCCTCACCAGCCTCCTGCTCAGGGGAGTACACGGCTGGAAAACACCCTTGAACTGTACCTTATCACCAGGACAGTCAAAACAACTATGACCCCCATTGGCGCCTGGGGTAGCAGCTCCCTCTGGTACCCAGAAGAAGATGCCTTAGTGTTTCTCTAGAATTGTGATCAAACTGCCCGAAGTCTGGGGCAGTAGTTGTCCTTGCCCGGGTAGACACTTAAGAACCCTGGGGTGAGGCTGGAGTTTGGTGAGAGGGAGGACAGGATGGTGGTGGGAACTACAACTCCCAGCAGCATCTGGGGGCTCCTTCTGGATTCCTGACTAGGATTCATGAATAGGAGAGATACTCTCTCTTCCGGGAGTGTGTGGGGCGCTGACATGGCTTGGGAGCTTGCCTGTGGAACCAATGGGGGGTTGTAGGTGGAAAACTACCAATATCTGGCCTGGGGACTGCATTGTCCCCTCCCCGCCATACACACACACACAGTGGGACAGAGAGTCTTGTAGTGGGGTTGGGGGGATAGATAACCCAGGGGCTAGCCTGAGGCTGTGGTAGAATATGGAGTGTGGGACCCAGGCTGTCATCCTTAGTTATCCCTCTGTGGCCATATATTGAAAACCATTTTTCTGTCCCTCTCCTCCTCCAATTGCTGCTCGCACATGACTCTTCCCTTCTGTTCTCTCTTTACCTTCGTCTCTGCCTTGCTGATTTCTGCTACTCGGTGCCAATCGTTCTGCCGCACTGTCCTCTCTCTTTTGTCCTCTTTCATCTCCATCCCCAAACCCTTTGAGTCTCTGTCCTTCACTCTTTATCTCTGGTTCTGTCCCCCCACTTTCTCTGGGCCTCCATTCCCCTCTCTCTGGGTCCGTGTTCTCACCCCACCACCCCTGCCTCCTTCTGCTCCCCCATCCTTGGCGTCTCCACTCCATTCTCCCATCATGTCTCTCCATTCATCTCTGTGCTCCCTGTGGGCTGTCTGCGGACCCTCCCCGCTTGCCGCAGCCTCGTGTGACCCCGGAGGGCGAGTACATACCACTGGATCACCAGGACGTGGATGTGGGCTTTGACGGCGGCACCGATCGAATCTTCCTCGTGTCTCCCATCACCATCGTGCACGAGATTGACTCTGCCAGTCCTCTCTATGAACTAGGACGTGCCGAGCTGGCCCGGGCTGACTTTGAGCTGGTGGTCATTCTCGAGGGCATGGTTGAGGCCACGGCCATGACCACACAGTGTCGCTCCTCCTACCTCCCTGGTGAGCTGCTCTGGGGCCATCGCTTTGAGCCCGTCCTCTTCCAGCGCGGCTCCCAGTATGAGGTTGACTATCGCCACTTCCACCGCACTTACGAGGTCCCGGGGACACCGGTCTGCAGCGCCAAGGAGTTAGATGAACAGGCCGAACGGGCCTCCCGCAGCCCCAAGTCCAGTTTCCCCGGCTCTCTGGCTGCGTTTTGTTATGAGAATGAACTGGCGCTGAGCTGCTGCCCGGAGGAAGAGGAGGATGAGGAGGCCAAGGAGGGGGGTGGGATGGAGGCAGAAGATGGGACTGCCAGCCCCCAAGTACTAACACCAACCCTCGCACTGACCCTGCCCCCGTGATGCCAGCTGGTGTCTCCCTATATGTACCCCCTTCCCAGAGAGAGTAAGATGGAGAGTTCGGGCCCTCTCCTGGGACGGGGGCGGGTGTTTCCCAAGGCCGACAAGCCTGCTGGGTAAATTATTACTGGTGAAGTTCTGCCATGCGCAGTGGACCCACCACAGACATACTGGATCTTAATCTCTCTGCAGTCCGTGCTCCTTCCTAAGACCCCTTTATCAGCCTGATTCCTGAGCCTCTCCAGAGCTTCAGGATCCAGAATTCCAGACCACCCAAGAGGCAAGGACTTGTGGTTCTAGATTCTTCTATGTGGCTGGGTTGTGTTGTTGAGCAGGGTCAGGAATCAGTGGTATATACTGCCTCCAGGTACAGCAACGAGATTAAGAGTGTGTAGGTCTGGATTGACCTAAGATTCAAGGGACTGTTGCTTCTTGCCTCAGCTAACCAAGTAGCAAATCATTTTTTTTTCTAGACCACGTAAGGAGGGAAGGTAATGGAATGCCCCAAGAATTCAAGATGATCTTTATTAACCAATGACAAAGATTGTTGAAGGCAGGTCAAGAAAAGAACTTGTGGTTTCAGAAGGCCCAAGAGTTAAGATTCTGTGAATCTGAATTGGCCACAGAGGCAAGCACTGGTGGCTCTAGAACACGTTGATTAGAATGTTGAGCTACTGAGGAAGCTAAAGAGTCATGTTTCTAGAATGCACAAATAGTGTCTGTGGGTCTGGAAGCATGACAGCGACAGCTTGGGAGTTCTTGATATTAGATAACTCCAGGCCAGGCCACTAGCTGTAGAACATCAAACCAAGGGGTTTGGGTCCATGGGTCCAGGGGATAATCAGTGCTTCTTTATGACCCACAGTGTTTTTTTTTTTTAAAGTGCCATTCTAGAATGTCCAAAGGAATCAGGATTCTGTGGCTCTAGATTGATCACAGAGTCAAGGAAGGAGAGGCGATGCTAGATGGCTGAGATTGGCCAGTTCCAGTTTGCCCAGTGGAGTTGAGAATCTTGATGATTCTTTGTGGTTCTGTAATGCCAAAAGGAATCAAGGCTCCAGGGATCCAGGGTTGTCCATTATTAAAACCTGGAAGGTCTAAGCAGCACCTAGAACTTGGCAGTTCTGGGAGGGGGACTCGGGACTTGATTGGCAGCATTTCTGGGCTGACCCAGAAAGGGAGGGCCCAGACAAGACCCTGTGGATAACAGGGCTGGTTGTCAGGCAAGGGAAAGAGAGGCCCAAGGCTGATGGGTCAATGATGCTCTGGAATCCTACACCTAGCAATGTGTGTCTATTTCTTAAAGACGTTACACATATGTGTATTATATATATAATATAAATACAGATATCTATCTATATTTTCCTGTGGTTCGTTCAAAAGGGTTAGAAACTGAGTATGAGGGGCACCTGGGTGGCTCAGTGGGTTAAAGCCTCTGCCTTTGGCTCAGGTCATGATCCCAGGGTCCTGGGATCGAGCCCCACATCGGGCTCTCTGCTCAGCAGGGAGCCTGCTTCCCTTCCTCTCTCTCTGCCTGCCTCTCTGCCTACTTGGGATCTCTGTCTGTCAAATGAATAAATAAAATCTTTAAAAAAAAAAAAAGAAGAAGAAACTGAGTATGAGCTAATTGAAATGGAGTCCCTTATGAGGACCCAGGAAGCTTTGCTCTAAATCCCAACTCTGCAACAACTTGCTGTGTGGTTTTGGGCTCATCATTCCCCTCCTTCTTGCCTCAATCTCCCCATCTGTAAAAATGGAGCACTCGAACTTGAAGTTCTCCAAGGACCCTTCCACCAGGATGATTCCTCACTTCATTGAAGGGGACAACTGGGGGCAGGTGTGAGGGTCCTATACGTTTCCCAGCTCTCCCTGGTGCTGAAAGGCATGGCCTTCCAGGGGTAACCAGGACAGGAGACGCTCTTGAAGGTCAGCTCTGAACTTGGATGTGTGAACAACACAGCAGGGAAGGGGTAGTGTGGGCTGTGGCTAAGGGCCGCGGTCTCCTCCCCCCAGTCCAGGTTAGGGGGCAGGGAAAGGAGAAGGCAGCTCTGAATGCCAGGAGAAAGCATGTGTTCCGGGGAGAATTATGCCCCAGATTAAATCACTGGGGCCTCTGGTGGTGTGTCTGAGTGTCCTTCTGCGGATGGTTCATCACACCTGTCCTCCAGCCCCCACCGTACTCCTATCTAACTAAGTGCCCAGCAGGCTGGGAGCCAACTGCAGAAGGAGCCAGTGCCAGGGAGGAGGACACATTCCCACCCGTGTCCCAGGACTGCGGGTAGGCACTGTTATTGCCCATTAGCTTGCCCGAAGGCTGCCGGAGCCCAGGTCCCCGGATCTGGCTTCTCCACCTCCCGTTATCCTTCAAAATCCCCCCTTAATAACCGGATGGGATTAATTAGCTAGCTGTTCTCCCAGTGCAGGTGTCTGGGGTAGGGACGGGGGTACTGGAAACACAGGCAATGGAGAAGGATGTTAAATTGGGGGTGAAGGGACAGGAAAAGGGTTCTGTTTGGAAGGAAAGAGAGTGGGGCAAAGCTGGCACAGCCTAGCTTTCCACTGGGGAGGACAAGGCCTGGGCCACTCATAAAGGTCAGGGAGAGATTAATAAGAGGCTCCGTGTCTAATCTATCAGCTTAACCATGTCCTGGCCCTGAATCTGTCCCCCACCTGCCTAGCCCAGGGACAGCAAATGAGGACAAGGCCCAGACACCACCTGAGACCCAGTTAGGGAACCCCCCAGGACAGGGATGCCCAGGTACGCTATCCTGGCCAGCTGCCTGCACCTGCTTTTTTCTGCAAGGAATGGAAATCAGAGGCTGGGGGTGGGGAGCGGGGAGGGGAGAGAAGAGCATCCTATGTGGGGGGACTCCGAGGGGAGGGAAGTGTTTAAGAAGAGGGGGTACCTGAAGTGAGGGCAGTCACAGAGGAAGGAAAGGGCTTTGAGACGAAGGAACCAGAGAGGTGGAAGGACGTTGAGTAAAGGGAGTTGTTATAGGGGGAGGATGCTAAAGGGGGGCGGGGTAGTTTGAGGGAGAGGGGAGGACCCTGAGAGGCAGAAGGCGCCAGGGAGGCGGAGCCTTCGCTATATTTGGCCTTCCCCTAATGTCTCATTCTCCATGACAGACACCCAATAGCGTGAAAAGAATAAGTCTTTTGTTTCACCACTCCTTGACTCTCAAGAGGCTAAAGTGGATGGGAAAGTCCTGAGAAGGGTTAAGGAAAGGATCTGGAGATCAGAGGGGCCAGTACCGGGAGAACAGAGGCCAAAAGACCGGCCAAAGCCGCTCCCAGTTGCCTGGCAACCGCTGCGGTCAAAAGCCTGCTTGGCCAGCCGAGGAGGTGTCGCTCCCGGAAACAGCCGACAGTTGTGGCGCCGCCCCCTGGCAACGAGACTAACAAAGTACCGCTCCCCAGCAACCTATTACTAGAGGCGGGGCTGGACTGGACTAGCAGCCTCCCAGTGCCCTGGCGCAGGCGCAATCCTCTCTGCTCGCGCATAGTCCCACCTCCATGCAACTCCTTTCCGAGCCTTCTCATTGGCGGGCACACGAGCCAAATGCCTTCTATTGTTTCGGAGGCGGGGCCCGGCTACCTAGTCGCACTCCGATTGGCCCCACAGACCGTCTACCTCCAGCCGGACAGGGCTACGTCTGCTCCTTGTGTGCCTATTGGCCCTGGAGGACGATACTTCGGGGTCGGGGGCGGAGCAGACGAAAGGGCCCTCCGTGGATTGGACAGTGTCAAAACGAGGGGCGGTCCCTATTGGCGGGGCGGTTGGGAGGCGAAGGGAGAGTCTTTTCAGCGCTGAGGACTGGCGCTGAGGAGGCGGCGGTGGCTCCCGGGGCGTTTGAGCGGGCTCATCCGAGCCCGCGGGCCAACGCGGATCCAGGCCCGACCGGCGGGACCGCCCCGGACTCCCCGCGGGCCTTCCTAGCCGCCATGGAGGACGGTGTCTATGGTAGGTCAGGGAGGGGCGGGGCCGGCTGGGAGGGGATGGAGCGTTTAGACCCGAACGTTCCGCCGCGAACATCCCTCCCGGCGCGCGGCGCGTGGAGCCCTTCGGCCCCTTCGTCGACTAGCTTTTGTGGGGCGCGGGACGGGCTTCCGGCGGGGCCCGAGAGCAGGGCGTTCCAGGCCATTGTTTGGGCCGAGCCTGTTTCCGGTGGCGGCGGGAGGGGGCGGGATGGAGCGACGGAGGCGAGGCCGGGGCGGAACCATTCCCGCTGGAAGGGCTGGGCGAGCCCAGTGCCTGCTGGGAGCCGCGAGGGGGGCTTCTGGGGCGCTTGGGTGGGGAGGAATCTTGGGGGCCGCAGCGATCCCGCTAAGGCGTGGGCGGGGGCCTTCGATGCCCCGCCCCCTGCCCCAACTCTTCCAAGCTGTCAACGGCTTTGCCAGCCGTAGTTACTTTTCATGGACCCAGGAGTCCGGACACCCAAGCTCCCAGTTACCTCGCCAGGAATGGAGGCCGAAAACCAAGGCCCCAGCCCGCTTCCAAGTAATGGACCCAGCAGCTCGGGCTCCCAGCCCCCTTGTCCCTCAGACTTAGGAGTCATGACCCCTAGCTGCCTCTCCTCCCCCAGAACTTACAGTCTAGATCCACAGCCCTTCCTACTCTGGGCTGAGGAATCTAGACCCACCCCACCCCCAGCCTCTTCTTCCAGCAGACAGCGGAGGCCCTCCCCTCCAACCTAGTCCTGCCCGCCCCAGCCCTGTCCTCCCCCAGATTGCAAGAATTCTGGCTCCCAGTCCCCAAAACTGACCTCCAACCCCTGACCCTACCCTCAGAGCCCCCAGACCTGACTCCGGAGGAGCGGATGGAGCTGGAGAACATCCGGCGGCGGAAGCAGGAGCTGCTGGTGGAGATCCAGCGTCTGCGGGAGGAGCTCAGTGAAGCCATGAGCGAGGTGGAGGGTCTGGAGGCCAATGAGGGCAGGTGAGGGCTGGGGTGGGGAACTTGGGGGTCATGGGGCCAGGCCAGGCCAGGGCTGCCCCGGCATTGAGCCTCCCTCCCCTGCTCTCTCCTGCAGTAAGACCTTGCAGCGGAACCGGAAGATGGCGATGGGCAGGAAGAAGTTCAACATGGATCCCAAGAAGGTGCTTGGGCCACAGGGCTGGGATCCGTCAGGCAGACATCCAGGCAGGGGGCTCTGGCAACTTTAGGTTCCAGAAGCATGCTTAAGGTGGACAGATGGGGTCCTAATCCCCGGATTCAGATACCGGCTGTCCATTTGGTCTCTGACCACTCACCAGGCCTTCCAGCCTCCTGACCTTTGTCCGTGCGGTCTGTGTCCTCTGCGGGGGAGATTCTCTTCCTATTTCTGGACCCTCTTATGGGGCCACCTAGAGTCTCAGGAGGAGCTCGAACACTGAGAGGGAACACGAACGGTGACATGCGCAAGGGAGGGTTGACTAGGGCCACTTTAGAGAGCAGCCAGTCTGTGGACCCTCCCGGGGGAGCCTCGGAAAGTGAGGGAGGGCTTCCTGGAGGGAGAGGACAGTCAGGTCCGGTTTGAAGGTCGAGTCTGTGTTCACCAGGTGGAGAATGATGTTTGTTTATCCGGTCGTTCCCGCTCTCTGACACCATCTCCGGCTTGCCCCTGTGCTGGGCAGCGCTGGAGCCCCAGAGTGGCTTGACCTTTCCTTGGCCTCAGCGAGCGCCTAGGTGTGGATACCGCACTCCAGAGTCGATGTAGCTTTCGTGGCACAGACCGAGCCCCAGAAGGCCCTATCCAGCCTGCGGCTTGGCACTCACAGGCCTCCACGGGCAGCTGTAGTTTGTCAAACATTGAACAAACTCACTGGGCTCCCGTTCCTTGCCGGACCCTGCTCTTGGTGCGGGACTCGGCAGGCAGAGGCAGAGGGCACAGCTAAGTGCAAAGGCTCTGACGCGGGAGGGGTGGTGTTTAAGTACCTGAGTGAAGCCTAAAGACAAAACCTGGCCGAGTTCTGTTGAGAGCAGGGGTGGGTGTGGATGCTGAGGTCCCTGGGGAAGCGGCGGTGGGGGGAGCTTTGTGGCTGTTGGGGCTGAGACCCGGCCCCCACCCACCAGGGGATCCAGTTCTTGGTGGAGAACGAACTTCTGCAGAACACACCCGAGGAGATTGCCCGCTTCCTGTACAAGGGCGAGGGCCTGAACAAGACAGCCATCGGGGACTACCTGGGGGAGAGGTGAGACCCCGCCTAGTTCCCACAGTCCCCTGCGCCCCGCTCCTGCCCTTCCCGCCCACTTCTTCTCCCAAGGAGAGGCCCGGGTGGATCAGCCCTCTGACTCGATTGTGACAGAACAGACTTCTGAAGGGGTCGGTGGAAGCCTGGGACCGTCTGGGGGAACCTGGGGCTGCCTGTGACCATCTGGGGGGTATGGAAATCTCCTGCGGACCCCTGGAAAGTTGAGGCCCATCCATTTAGGTCTGGGATGGCGGAGAACAGCTGTGAGCATTGGGGGTTGGTGAGAATCCTGTAGACAGCTTCTAAGCGTGGTAACCACATGGACATCTAGGGAGTATGAGGGTCCTCGGGGGCACGGGGACCCATGGACGTCTGGGGCATGAGGATTGTCTGTGGACATCAAGGCTGATCTGAACATCTGAGCTGCGTGGGACCAGCGGATGTCTGGGTAGCGTAGGGATTGTGTGGACATCTGGAATGTGTGGAACCTTCTGGACATCTGGCTTGTATTAGGGCTCACTGGTTGTCTGGGGATCGTGGGGACTGTATGGACACCTGGAGATGTCTGGGGGACCCTCGGTAGACACCTGGGGTGCGTGGGGAGTGTTTCAGGAGCATCTAGGCTGTGTGGGGACTGTCTGGACATCGGGGGGAGGTGGGTAGCCCTCTGTAGATGTCCAGGGGCCATCTGTGGACAGCTGGTGTGGTGGGGACTGTTCTGTGGACAGCTGGGTTGCACAGGGACCATCTCTGGACATCTGCAGAGGCTGGGAACCATCAGAGAGATGATAGTGGGTGGAGCACGTGTTTGCTGTGCTCCTCTCGACTGCGAAGGTTCAGCTAGACTGACGGTGATCTTGTAGCAGATGGTCCTCCCAAGAGCGTGTTCCGAGTGTTCCTGTCCCAGTGCCAGGCCTGTGATGGGGCCAGGCTCAAATTTCCACCCGCCCCAGGGGCAGACATTCCGCCCCAGTGTTTGCTTCCTGTCCGCTCCTGCTCCAGCTTCCCCAGACTCCTTCCTGAGCATGATTCTGTGTCTGTCCGCCCTCCCAGGGAAGAGCTGAACCTGGCGGTGCTCCATGCCTTTGTGGACCTGCACGAGTTTACTGACCTCAATCTGGTGCAGGCCCTCAGGTGAGAGAGGGATGGGGTTGGGAGGGCAGGAATGTACCCGTCAGGGCTCGCTCTTTACAACTGATGAAGCCACTCAGAGTAAAAACAGAAACAAAGATCAAGGGATTGATTGTCTCACGTAACACAGAAGTCCATGTGGCCTCCTTCAGGCATAGCTATATCCAGGTGCTCAAGTGGTGTCAGAAGGTCCATTTTCTCTAGCTTTGGGTTGTCCTTGCCACTGTGTTGGCATTGCTTTCTGTAGACTCACCTGTCACGTGGTAACAGAAGTCCCTGGCAGGCTTGTTGAGCAAACCTAGCAGAAAGAGGGGGTTTGGGGTTTTTTGTTGTTGGTTTTTTTTTTTTTTTTTTTTTTTCCTGTATAAATCCACCAAAAGTCCCTCAGCCAGTGCTCACGGGTCAGCGTGGAGCCATACCTGAGATAGCTGCTGAGGCCATAAGGCTGTTACTGGCTGCTTCCTGACATGGGGACAGAGAGCAGTGAGGGGCATCTGCCAGACGTGGCGCGCACACCCGGCTCCTCTCTAACCCAGGCAATTTCTCTGGAGCTTCCGCCTCCCCGGAGAGGCCCAGAAGATTGACCGAATGATGGAAGCCTTCGCCCAGCGATACTGCCTGTGCAACCCCGGGGTCTTCCAGTCCACAGGTGGGGGCCCGGCCTTGGGGGCTTTGGGAAGGAGGGGCCGGGGCCCCGCCTTCCTGTGTCCTCACCACCTGACTGTCCGCTGCAGACACGTGCTACGTGCTGTCCTTTGCTGTGATCATGCTGAACACCAGCCTTCACAATCCCAACGTCCGGGACAAGCCGGGCCTGGAGCGCTTCGTGGCCATGAACCGGGGCATCAACGAGGGTGGGGACCTGCCCGAGGAGCTGCTCAGGGTCAGGCCCCCTTTTCCCCTCCCCACAGCCCCCCCACCCAGTGCCGTCCCTCTCCCTGCTGCAGGCCCTCCTCCCCATGGGTCTCCCAGTGCCCAGGCCGGCCAGTGCAGTCGTGCCAACCTGTCCATTTCTTTTCTCTCTCTCTTTTCTGGGCCTCCCTCAGTCTTCATCTCTCTTGTTTCTCTTTCCCATTTCTCTCTGGCCCTCGGGCTCTTTCGGGGTCTAAGTGTCCATCTGTCCGTCTATCTCGAGAACTCTGCTGGCCACTGCTACTCTGCATCTCTTCTTCCTCTCCTGGGGCTCCCTCCATCCTCCTGCCTCCTCCCTGGGCCACTCTTCCCCTAGTCCCATTGGTCCCATTGCCTCCCTGGCTGTTGGGGCCCCCCAACCATGACCAGGTCACGCCGGGAGGGTCCCTGGGACCTGGAGATGCTGACTGCATCCTCGCCCCTCAGAACCTCTATGACAGCATCCGAAACGAGCCCTTTAAGATTCCTGAGGATGACGGGAATGACCTGACCCACACCTTCTTCAACCCGGATCGGGAGGGCTGGCTCCTTAAGCTGGGTACGTCCCCTCCTGACCCCGCTGGCAGCCTCTGCAGGGGAAAGTGAGGAGTCCCAGGTTCTCCTTGCCATGCGCACCTGCTGTGTGATCTTAGGCAAACGATTCGACCTCTCTGAACCTCCATTTGCCACATCTGCAAAACGGGGCCAAAAACAAGATGAGGCCGGTGCGCCAGGCCCGAGCTCAGGCATAGAGGAGGGCCCCCTAAATATTTGTGGGTACATGGTAGGCGTTAGGGAGCACTGAATAATTGCCAGGCTCTGTGCTTATGAACACAGAGTCCCCGCGGGGGTGGAATGGGGTGGGGGTGGGGCTGGGGCCGATTCCCCCAGAAACACGGGGATCCAGCAGATTCTACATAAGTCAGCAGGGGTCAAGCAAGTGCCCCTTCTGTGGGAGTTCTCTGAGGATTGGAGGGGCTTTCGTCTTTGGGTTCACGGGACATTTCCCAGGGGAGCTTTTAAAACCCCGACAGCCAAGCCGCAACCTCCCGGAGCCGGGATTTCTAGGGCGGGATGGGCTGTCAGTCATGCTGAAAGCTCCCCAGCTGCCTTCCAGGGCAGCCGCAGTTGAGAGCCGCTGGCCTGGAGCCCTGCGTGGTCATGGTAGGCGCCGTGAGAGTGCTAGCTGCGGCTTCTGAGCCCCAAGGCAGCGGAGAGCTGCTCCAGGGCCACGGCGACGACCCAGGGGCCAAGGCTTCTGGTGCCCAGGGAGAGGGCAGGGAAGTGGCAAGCAGGCCCCGGGAACTAGTTCCTCTGCAGACCTTTCCGTCTGTCCGTAGGGATGCTTCCCATTTCCTGGAGTGGGGACATTGAGGCTCAGTCGCTGTCCAGCAGCAGCCACAGAGCTGGGGTGGTCTTGGAGCCAGATCGCCGACGCTGAGTGTAGCTTTCCGTTCTGCGTGGACAGCGTCAGGGTCAGGGTCAGGGAGAGAGGCACCTCCTCCTCCAGAGGCTGAGGCGGATCAGTGCCGGGGGGCTGAGGGGGGTTGGCGGCCACGTTCGCAAGGATGCTTAATGGTGGCCGTTGTTCCTGTCATGGTCAAGGAGCCCAAAAGCAGGTCATCTTGAAGCAGGAAGGTGTGGGCACAAGTGGGTCTGGGCTGGAGGCCAGAGAGGGCAAGAGGTGGCCCAGCCACTTTGGACCAAGCAGCTGGGGGTGCGGGCAGGGTTTGTCCCCTCCCTTTGCGATAACTTGAGGGGGGTAAGACCTCTTTACCGTGGCATTGGGGGCCTTCCTGGCTGAGGACCTATCCTGAGGGGACGGGCTGGAGCCGGGCACTGATCTGCGTCCTCCCTGGGAGGGAGAGGGTCATGTCGATGTAACTGGTTTTCTTCCCTTTCTTCCCCCCTCCCTCCCTCTCTCCCTCCATCTCTGCGTGTTCCTCTCTGCTGTTTCCGTCTCTGTTTCTGTCCCACCCCCTGTGCTTTCTGGCCGTTGCCCCCCGCCCTGTTTCTGTGGCCTGCGGCTTCTGGGGGCACCCCATTCTTCTGCCTTCCCTTCTCCTCGCCTGGTCCTGCCTGCTTTCTCGCTGTCTGCCCCAGGAGGTAGGTACGCTGCCCATCCTTGCTCCCTGACCTGACATCGGGGGAGGGTGCTGCCCCGGGCTGACGGACAGGGTTAGGAAGTGGGGTGGGTGGGATCCTGGGGCCCAAAAACCAGCCTGTCCCTGCTTGTCTGTCTTCCCACGCATTGCTTTGTTCTCAGCCCCGCCAGCCCCGCCTTCCCTGCGCTCACTCTGCCTCTCGGTGCCCTCCCTGCCCTCCCAGAGGCCCTGTCCCCCCGTTGAGCCCAGGCCCCCTCCCACCCCTTCCCTTTCAGGGGGCCGGGTGAAGACGTGGAAGCGCCGCTGGTTCATCCTCACAGACAACTGCCTCTACTATTTTGAGTACACCACGGTGAGGGCAGAGCCTGGCGGAGGGGCTGGGGGCCAGGACTCCCAGGTCTGATGGAGGAGGGCCTGGGGGCAGGGACTCCCGGGTCTGAGGGAGGAGGGCATTGAGGGTCTAGACTCCCAAATCTGAGGGAAGAGGGAGCTGGGGGCCAGAACTCCTGGGTCTGAGGGAGGAGGGCATTGAGGGACTAGACTCCCAGATCTGAGGGAGCTGGGAGCCGGGACTCCCGGGTCTGAGGGAGGAGCGCATTGAGGGTCTGGACTTCTGGGTCTGAGGAAGGAGGGCTGTATCCGTTCACTAGGGCTACTGGGACAAAGTACCACAAGTTGGTGGCTCAGACCTCAAACATTCTGGGGTTCCAGAAGAGAGGCTGGGCGAGGGCTGGGGAGTCTGAGTCCTGTGCTACTTTTTCCTTCAGGACAAGGAACCCCGTGGAATTATCCCCCTGGAGAACTTGAGCATCCGAGAAGTAGATGACCCCCGAAAACCGGTGAGGCCCTCTCCGTACCCCAGCCTGCTGCGGTGGGGGCGGCCTCTGGTCCTGGGGCCACTCTTACCCACCGTTCCTCTGCTCTCGTGTCTCCCCAGAACTGCTTTGAGCTTTACATCCCCAACAACAAGGGGCAGCTCATCAAAGCCTGTAAAACTGAGGCGGACGGCCGGGTAGTTGAGGGGAACCACATGGTTTACCGGATCTCGGCCCCAACCCCGGAGGAGAAGGAGGAGTGGATCAAGTCCATCCAGTGAGCCAGGGCTCCAGGGTCCTCGGGCAGGGGGTGGGGCCTGGCTGCTCGGCCCTCACCCTGGACCCTCCCTTCTTCAGGGCCGCCGTGAGCGTGGACCCGTTCTATGAGATGCTGGCAGCAAGGAAGAAGCGGATTTCCGTCAAGAAGAAGCAGGAGCAGCCCTGACCCCCTGCCCCCCAACCCCGTTATTTATTACGGAGCTGCCCCACCCGGGTGGCCGGACCCCTGGGCCCCGGGGCTGCGGATCCTGGTTCTCCAATCCTGGTTCTCTGTTTGGAAAATTCACCACCTCTAGCTCCTCTCTCGTTGTTTGTAATTAACACACCATTGGTAATCTTATTAATTATTTAACCACTCGTGGCCTGGGACCCCTCCTTTCTCAGGGTTGACAGGGCGGAGGGGCTCAACCTTGTAGCCCGCGGGGCTGCCTGTGCACCAGCGGGGCTGGGAGCACTGGTCTCTACTGGGGGCTGTCCGGGCGTGTGAGGGATGGATGCTGGGGACGCTGCAGCCTAGCAGGGACCTCCCATGTCCGCCCCTTTGCCCCCAGCCAACCCCCCCCCCCCAGCCTGCAGGGCTGGAATAAAGGGGAGGTTTCACAGGGCGGCAGGTGGTATGGTTAGAATTGCATGGTATTGAGCGAGGGGGCGGGCCAATGTCCTGGGGCAAGGCCTAGTCTTCCTTCCAGACACGCCTTGACAAGCCAAACCCAGGAGGGTTCCCATCCTCCCCATTGCCCTCAGCTGGCTCCTGCTCCTGGAGGGTCTGCAGCTCTGAGCTGATGGGATTGTGAGCGGGCCAGTGCTTTGCAAGCAAAAACTAGAGAGTGGGTCAAGCTGTGGGGGGGACCTGCTCCAGGAGCACATTGGGCGGAGGAGCCCAGAAAAGAGCCTGAGAGCTGTCCCCTGGGGCTGGGCAAGAGGCAGCTGGTGTCAGAGGAGGGCTGGGTGGGAGTGGTGGGTGGGGGTGGGGAACTGGGGGGCCGACGAGCCCAGTTCTCAACCAGCAGCTGGTCATCTGGAAGACATTTTGCACCAAGCAAGTACAGCCCTGGGAAACCCACAGTACTGCTCCTGTCCTGGGAATCAGCCTCCAAAGTGGGAGGTCTTTTCCTTGAGAGCAAAGACTTGAAGGATGGGGTACCCCTGAACCCCAGGGCCAGGCCTGTTACTCCTGGCCCTCCAGCTTGGGATACACTTGGTGTCCCCAAAGAACAAAGGCACAGAGATCCTGAGGGGGGTGGGTTGGCAGGATGGGAGACCCCCTCGTCACTCTCCCACGCCCAAATCTGCCATGGAGGCTTAGGTGCGAGAAACCCCGATACTGGGCAGGCCCTGTTACCAGACTGCATTAGGTTGAACTGCGGGTTGTGTGTGTTGCGGGGTGGGGGGGGGCAGTTGCATTTCCTCCCTCCCCCAAGCTGTCTTCAAAGGGTGGAAGCAGTAACTGAGTGCTCCTGGTGAAGTGGAAATCCTGGCTCTGCCCTTGGCCACAGGCATTGGCCTGCTCCACGCGTACTAGCAACACTGCCGTCCTCGAAGGGGGCGTTCCTCTCCCTGCAGGAGCCTTGGACTACAATTCCCAGCAAGCTGTGCAGGGCTGGCTGCCCCCACCAGTGGGAGAGCCAGTCTGGGGGCCTTCTGGGAGTTGTAGTTTCCTAAGGCTCCAATGATGGGGGGGGGGTGTTCCTTACTTAGCCCAGTTTCCTACACTTGTGTGCAGGTTGGGCAAAGAGGCCCTGGGCACTTTAACTCCCAGGCATGGATGGGAAGTGGAGTTCCCAAGTGAGAATATGGGATTCCCAACTCCAAACGTTCCAGGGAAATGGGAATCATCAGCTCAAGGAGAAAGGAGGTCTCTGGATACACACAGGGTCCCACCACTACCTCACCCTATCCTGCCCACCTCCGGGAGTAAACCCATAGGTCCTGAATGCCCACTAGCAGGGAGAGTAGTCGGCTCGGCAGAGATACCCTGGAAGGGCATTGCAGGCACAGGGAACAGTATGAGCAGAGGCAGGAAAAGATACGGTGTGTTGGAGTTAACGGACAGCAGGCTTGTATGGTATGATCGAGGGGGGAAGTTGGTAAGAGGTGGGAGTCAGAGGGGATGCACAAGCCTGATCATTTGGAGCCCGAACCACCATGGGAGGGACTTTGGATGTATTTTTAGTTGATGGAAACCATCCAAGGGTGTGAAGAAGGCAAATGACGTATTTGGATCGAGCCTGTAGGAGGGGCCTCTGGCTGCTGCAAGAGAATAATTTGGAAAGGAGTGGGGGCAGCTGCAGGGAGGATAGGACGCAGTGCAGTTTTACCCTGGGGCTGAGGCCATGGAGAGAAGCGGACCCGGGAAGAGGCATCCACAGGATTTGCTGAGTGCCGGACCAACTCCGGAATTCTGGCTCCAGCAATGAGTGCATAGCAATGCCATTGACCAAGATGGTTGGAGAGGGAATTGTGGGGCTGGGGAGTAGGGATTGGTGGCTCTGGTTTGGCCAACTTAAGCTGCAATTGCCTGTAGGACATTCAAACCAGACTTGTTACCTCAAAATCGTCCTTCAGTTTTGCCCCAAATCCATCTCCTACCCAAAGACTGAGGATTCTAGCTGCCGGCTCCCACCTCTCCCAGGACCCCAAATCCCCAGCCCCCTTGTTACAGGTTGAATCATATCAGCCTGAGATCAGTACGTTGAAGTCCTAACCCCGGTACCTCAGAAAGTGGTCTTATTTAGAAATCAGATCATTGCGGATAAAATCTGGTAAGATGGATGAGGTCATTAATATAGGCACTAATCCAATATGGCTAGTGTCCTTATACAAAGAGAAAATTTGGACCCACAGACACACGCACATGGGGGGAGGGAGAAAACCTGTGAAGGTGAAGGCAGAATTGGGGTGAGGCTTTTACACACTAAGGAGCAAAGATGGCTGGCGACCACTAGAAGCGAGGGGAGTCCTGGAACAGCTTCTCCCTCACAGCCTCACAAGGAACAGACCCTGCAGACATCTTGATCTTGGATTCTAGCCTCCAGAGCAGGGATGCTGTCAGTGAACTAGTAATATAGTCCTCCTCCCTCAGACCCAGGAGTCTTGCCCCAGCCCCTCCTCCCTCAGACCCAAGAGTCCTGGCCCCCAGCCCCTCCTCCCTCAGACCCGGGAGTCCTGGCTCCCTGCTCTTCCTCTCTCAGACTCCAGAGTCCTGGCCCTCATCACCCTACCAGTCCCGGCTCCATCAGCCCACACCCTGGTCAGGTGTGTCCACAGATCAGCTGAAGCACAGCCCCGTCTTCCCACAGTGCCTCTGAGAAAGACGCAAGAGTCTAATCCTCACTCTCCCTTTCTCCATCCCTGGGACTTAACAAGTGACCCTAATGCCTTCATCCCCTTAACTCCTAAGCCAGGAGTCCGCAGCACCCCCGCTGGGTCCCCACTTCTGGTCCCTTCCCTCCCTTGCTCTCACCCAAAGTGAGTCCTGCGAACGTGCAAATGAACTTGGGACCAAAGGGATGGGGCGATAGGTTGAAGGCAGGAGATCAGAGACAGTCAGAGGAGAGAGACGGGAGGCAGAATCAGTCAGGAGCCCCAGAGAAACGGAGAAAAAGAAATCGGGACAGAGAGACAAGGCAGGAAGACACAGACAGACTTCAGGGAGGCACAGAGGAGAAACATCCAGATGCAGAAACACAAAGAAATAGTAGAATTAGGAAGAGGGCCACAGAACTCAGGCCAGGTGGGATGAGAATGTCCTGGGAGGCGGGCGCTCACAAGCAGACACAGGTAAACTGAGGTACAGGCACTGTGGGGCAGGGAGGTAGTGGCCTCAGTGGAGGCACAGGGCAGCTCTGTTCTGAGGTGTGGGGGATATGGCCAGGAGCCATGTGGGTGCTGACCCGTCATTCCTGAGCACCCAGTCTGCAGTCCTGGCCCTCGTAGGGCCTCTGGCCACCCCCCCAGCCACCTTGGGCAAACAGGGCTCTTCCGACCGCCCTGGCCTCTCCCTGCCAACTCTTAGCGCAGGTCACCGCCACCAGCAGCAGACGCAGCCGGGAGCCAGAGAAGCAGAGCTGCGGCCTCCCCCTGCTCAGCGCTTCCACCTTCCTGAGCCTCCATGTTCCCATCTGTGAAGTGGGCGACAGGCGGCTGACGGCGACGTCTTCGGGACCCTCCCCTCTTTGCCCCGAAACACACGCAGGCCCTGCATTCCTCCAAAAAGTTGTTTTTGTCTTTTTTAAATAATGTGAAAATGCCACGCGAAGGTTTGAACCAGAGGCCCCTCCAGGGGCCAGGCTGGGGCGGGGAGGGGAGACGCGAGATGGGGGTCCAGGTCCCCGAAGCCTGCAGCCCCTCTCTGGGGCCAGGAGTGGGTGAGGAGGGGGCCTCCGCTGTGCCGAGGGGCTCCAGGCCCGAAAGAGTTCAGTTCAGTTCCGAGAAAGGCGGCTCTCCAGGGAGGGGTGAGGGGCTTTCCTGCCTCATTTGGCACCGAGGGGGTCGGGGGGCTCAGGGGAGCCGTCCGGGGGGCTAGGGGGTGGGGGGCCAGGGCCTCCCGTTTGGCACATGGTGGGGGAGGGGGAGGGCCCAGCCTCAGGAGCCTCCCCAGAGGCGGTATCTGTGGTGGTGGCAGTGGCTCCGTCGTCCACAGAGGATTCTACTCTCAACCCCTCTTCTGGGGGTGCAGGGGGGTGGGGTCGTCGGGGAGTCAGTTCTCCACGGGGCCTGAGGACAGAGGAAATGATTTACTGGGCAGATAGGCTCACAGCTTCTGTCTCTCTTGGAGTGAAAGCAAAGCCCTCACCAGGACCCACAGGGCCCCCCACATGACCTGCCCTATCCCGTTTCTGTCCTCACCAACCCCCATCCCCCTCACCCTGTCCCCTTCATGGCCACACTGGCTTCCTTGCTGTTTCTCCTGGGCTCCAGGGCCCACCCCAGGGCCTTTGCATGGTAGGGCCCAGTAGATGAGGGGTAAGTGGGCAGAGCCCCACCAAGCATAGAAGTCCATACAGAAGGGGGCCCAGCCTGCACCCCCCCGCCAGGGTCTTGGGAGACAGAAAGGTCAGCCGCCTCCCTGCCCCGCCGTAGCAGAAGCATCAGCCGAGTGAAGGGATTTGGGCTTTTGCACAGTTGGGCCCTCCCTTGCCTCTCCTAGTGATTAAAGGTGAAGTCATCCTGGCACGCTAGTCCCGCTGCTCTCAGCCCTGACTCACCACTTGGCGGTGTCCCATGCCCTGGACCCACCCCACTCTGTCCTCATGGGGGCCTCAGAGAAGACCTCTGGGAGGAAGTGACATTTGAGGTGGAATCTGACAATGGAGCCAAGTGAAGAGTGTGCCCTTGGCCCTGTCCTTCCTGCCCCGAATCCCAATTTACTCTCCTCTCCCTCCTTGACCCTGGCGCCAGCCTCCTGTCCAGCCTCCGGTTGGCTCCCTCACATGGCCCCAGAGGGGTCTTCCTGCACCAGCGGCTACTGCTGCCCTTCCCCTAATCACAGCTGGCCCATGGCTCCCTAGTGCCTCCGGGACAAAGTCCCTCTCTTCAGCCCACCCTTAAGCCCTACAGGGTTTGCCCTCTCCCCTTACCCTCCATTCCCCCCACTCCCTAAGTAACCCACAGACGCACCGGCTTGCCTTCTGTTCCCTGAACTGGCCAAGTTCTCTCTTGCCTCAGGCGCTTGGGCAAGCTGTTCCATCTGCTAGCGTGCTGTCATCCCCTTCCCCTTCACCTAGTTCATGACGGCCAGCCCCTCGAGTGCTTGATGTAGTGGCATGGCCAAACCGACGAAGCCCTTTCCCTTTGTCAGCTGCTTCTCCAGCAGCCCTGAGTTTGCACTTATTTCCCATGACACTGTGGGGTCAGTGTCTGTGGGTGGGGTAGGTTGTTGTGGGGCTCCTGGACCTTGCTCAGCACGGAATCCCGCATGCCCAGCCCAGCACCCGCGCTTAAGTAATGCTCAATGGGTATCTACTTCGTTAAGCTCAGTGAGAGCCACCAGAGACCACCGCGCATGCGCATGACCAGTCTGTGGGGGTGTGTGTGTGTAGGATGAAACCATGCAATCAATCCCCTCAAGAATTTTGGGTTAGATCCTGGGATCATCCCCATTCTACAGATAGGGACACTGAGGCACAAAGAGGGAAAGTGACTTGCTCTAGGTCACCGAGTCGAGGACAGGCAGGGCCAACAACTGGATTCGGGCACGATTTGGGGGAGCAGGAAGGCTCCTACTTTCCACCTTCTCAGCCCTATCCTCGGGAACATGTGCGTCCGCTCAGGCCAGCGCAACTTCTGCATCCAGGGGTATTCTCTAGAGCGGCAGCAGGGGGCAGCAGAGAGCCCGAGTCGCCGCAGGAGTCTCCGGGCTCAGATGGGCAAACACAATGTAGGGCCTCTGTAAGGGCCTGTTACTGTTAGTAGTAATGCCGTTGTTGTTATTGCTGTGGACTCCCTGACCATGTTCCCTCTGCTCCGGTTCAGCTAACTAGCTCTGAGCACACTGGTTTTCTCTCCCTTTGTCGGCCTTTGATCAGCCTGTGCCCCCAAACGGACGTGGGATCAGGATCTGACAAGTGCCAGGCAACAGACTGGGCAAAGATGAGCAAGACTCTGAGGGGATCCTTACAGAAGGGGAAACTGAGGCTCAGGGAAGGGGCGTGACTGCCCTGGTCTATCCGTTGGATAGACCTGGTCTGAGCTGGTTCCAAGAGTTGGGTGGGGGTTGGCTGAGAGAGGAAGGGGAGAGACTGAGGAGAGAGAGGCAGGTAAATTCAGGGATGGGGACAGAGAAAGAGAGGCAGAAGTGGGGGCAGGCCCGAGGGTCTGAAGCACTGTACCTGCGGGCCGGGCGTCGGGGGCCCGGGCGGGGGGCCCCGGGGTCTCCAGCGCAGGCGAGACGGAGAAGCGGGAGAAGCACAGGGGGGGGCCTGGCGGGGGGAGGAGGGGGAAATCCTCCGCCCATTCGAAACTGCCTCCTAGCGGCGGGAAGGGGGTGGCGAGGAAGAAGAGGAGAGGACGCGGTCAGACCCTCCAGGCACTTCTGGAGCGGCTCACCTTCAGTTCCAGCCGTCCAACCCCGCCCCTCCTCAGGCACGTGTCTCCAGCAATCTACACGGTGGACCCCGCCCCAGCTCCGCCCATTCAGGCCCCGCCCCGCCTCCAGGCCCCGCCCCGCCCCTCACCAAAGCCGCTGTCGTTGCTGGGAAACCCATCTCCGGGGGTGGCGGGGTGGGGAGGCGTCGGGGGCGCTGGGGGCGTTGACGGGTCCGTGTCCCCCTCGGGGGGGCCCTGGACGCTCAGCTCGTTGGTTGGCGTCTCCTGTGGAGGTGGATTAGGGGACGAACCGTCACATGCTACCCAACGAGCAACAAAGCCCGCTAACACTTCTGGGGCTTCAGGTACCCCTATTTACAATCGCAGCCTCTGAAGAGGTGGCTGGAGGCCCTGATCTGCCTTCGAAACCTCAGGTCAGCCTTAACCCCACCCCGGCCCGAGGCTCCTCCCCTAGAGTCCCGCCCACAGCTAAGCCCCTCCACCGCAGGAATTCTCTCCTTGCTCCTTAACGCGACGCTTTCGTGGGAGCCCCCTAACCCAATACCATCTCCGTAAGTCCCGCCTTGTCTCCATGACCCCTAACTCCTTTCGATATCTCGGCCACAGGCGTTCAAGTTCGGGGCGCAGAACTACCTACTCTTCTGGTCCTCCAAACCCTTCTACCATCCTGCGCATCCCGACCCTCCACCGAGGCCCTGAGACCCGTACTCGGAAGTGGCCCCGCTCCAGCCCGCCAGACCCTGCCTTTGCTTCAGTGGCCCAGGACCCTGTTCCTGACTCTCATCTCGGGATCTCAGCCCAGTGTGCCCCGCTCCAGGTTGACCGAGATCCATCCACACCCATCTCGGCCCCAATCCACAAGCATCATCCCGCCTTTCCTGTTTCTTTTCAGCACGATGCTCTCAGTCCTAGTTACTCTTAACACAATCCTCAACCCATCTCTCTAAGCCCCGCCGCAGTTTCTTAGCTCTGTCCACCTCTGAACCCGCTCCTGCACTTTCTATCTTAACACTACAAGCCGCTTCTCTTATGCCCTACCTGCAGCCTCGCCAGGGCCCGCCCCTCGTGGGTAAAATCCGTTTCATCCCGATCCGGCCCCTTAGCCTCTACCACCAGAGCGCAGGTCGACAGAACCCGCCCCAAACTTCACTTGGCCCCGCCCCCGCCGTTTAGACCACGCCCCAATCTCATCAGCACTTTCTCCCTAGCCTCTCCGGGCTCCTCCCTGACCACCAGGTACCTCCCCGCCGTCCTTCCAGACCCATTTTCGCCCTCCAGACCCCCCAACCCTTACCGTCCAGCGCCCTCCCCACCGGACGCACCCTACCCCTCACTCCATGCCCCGCCCCATTCCCCAGACACCGCCCCCACACCCAGGGTCTCCAAGACCTGCCCCGTTTCCCCAGCGCCCGCCCTCAGCCAGCTGGCCCCTCCCCTCCCCGTGCCCCGCCCCACCCCGGGCAGCGCACCTGGTCGAAGAGGTAGACGGTCACGTCCCCGTGGAAGGAGACCATCTTGCGCTTCCTCTCCAGCTCGCTGTCCTCGGGCTCGTCGGCCCCGCGCGGAGACTTGAGCAGCCCCCGCAACGGGCGGGCCGCGTCCGCGTCGGCGCTGCTCACCACGACGGGCACCGGGGCTGCCCGCGCCCTCCCGGGGCCCCGCGGCCCCGCCGCCGCGCCCGCTGCCGCCGCCTCCTCTTCCTCCTCCTCGTCCTCGTCCTCGTCCTCCCCGTCCTCCTCCGCCGGCCCCGGCGACCCCGCCCCGCCGGCCTCCCCGCCAGCCGCCCCGGCGTCCGCGCCCTCCCACGGGGGTCGCCGCGGGCCCGGCCCCGGGAACGGCGTGAGCGTGAGCGGCGGCAGCGCCAGAGAGAGCCGTGAGAGCTTGGCTGCGAGGGGAGAGACCCGGTGAGCCTCTGCTCCCTGGGAAACTGAGGCATGCCCTCCTGCCCAGCTGTGTGTCCTCGGGTAGTATCGGGCCCCAGTATGGGCCTCAGTTTCCCCTCTTGTGAAGCAAAGGGCTGCTCTGGGGCCTTTCTCCACGCAGAGTAGGAGAGATCCTCCCCCTACTCCAGGGGTTAACCCTCTCCACGACTCCCCCAGAGTCCGCATCACAAAGCCCCCACTTCTCTCTGCCGCCCACCAGGTCCGAGTGCCCTGGCCCCGATGATTTCCCGGGGCTCTGTTCCTCACCTCACCCAGCCAGCCACTTGGGCCACCTCCCTATTGCTCCCACCTCTGAGCCTTTGCACAGGCTGTTCCTTCTGCCCGGAAGCTCCTTTTCTGGTTCAAGTCCTATTCAACCCCTAGCTCTGGTCTGGGCTTTCAAGCCTTCAGAGTTCTCCCCAAAGGTCAGGCAAGGCCACCAGCTCTGCACCCCCATAGCATCAAGCTGCTCCTTCCAAGCAGATGAGCTCAGCGTGTAGCTGTATTTCTGTGGTCATGTGATTCATGTTTGCCTTGCCACAGAACGGACTTGACTCGGGCTCGTTCTGGCTGCATCCCCAAGCACCCAGAAGTACTCAGGCAATATTTGTGGGATTAATGAATGAATGTTCCGTGCTGTGTGATATTGACCAAGGTACTTTCCCTCTCTGGTCCTCAACTGCCAGACAAAACTGGAGTGTCTAAGCATCTCAAGGTTTCTTTTCCCCGCCCTAAGACTCCCTGATCTCAACCTGCTAGAAGGCAAGGACTCCAGGTCCCTGGAGGAGGAAACCTGGCTTCAAATCCCAAGCCTACCCTGCTTGCTCACTGTGTGCCCCCGGGCAAGGAAATCCACCTCTCTGAGCCTCTGTCCCCTCACCAGGAAATTAACAGGGGCCACTCATTCCTCCATTAGTGCACCAGTATATGTGGGACAGGCCCTGTGGGGGCAAGGGTGGGGATGACAAGAGGGTCAAGGCAGAGTAGGGAAAAAGACTGGGTGTGGATGGGGTCACTCTCCTCCCTTTGTTCATTCCATTCCAGCTTCACTGGCCTCTTGCTTTTCCCCAAGCATGCCAAGTTAGTGCCCATCTAGGTGCCCCCCACCCAAAACACCCTTCCCCCAGATGTCCACCCAGCTTACTTCCTTCACATCTGCTCAAAAGTCACCTCCTTGAGGCCTTCCTTGACCATCCATCTCAGGGCGATGGGTTTGGGGGCTGTAAGGGAGCTCTCAAGGAGCTCTCAGGAAGGACAGGGTGATAGCCTTTGGAAATCAGGAAGGCTTCCCAGGGAAGGGGAAATCTGAGTGGGGTCTTGAAGGATAAGTAGGAGTTCGTGCACTTTTTTTTTTTTTTTAAGCAGGCTATTCCCAGCATCTTCCCACCCAGCAACACCCTCCTGGTGCCCCCCTCCTCCCACAATCCTCTGAAGCATCTTGGCTGCTCATCCCTGGATATTTCCCTGCTGTCTGGAGCCCTTCCTGACACAGCTGGTCACAAATTCCCCACAACAATCTCAAGGGAGGGATAGTGTTCTAATACCATGGGCTCAAAGGAAGGAAAGTTCTGTGCTCAGCCCCCTTCTGGACCTTTCCCTCGGAGGATACCCTTTCCCTCAAGGGGGGCTGTGAGATTACCAATATAAACCAGTGGCCATTTAGAACTTTCGTATCACTCCGTAAGGATATCGGGCCTCTGGGTGATTTGGGTAGAGCCACAGTCCCTATGCCCACCGCTCAACAGGGGCCATTCATCTTTCTCTTAAATCAGTCCCCCTCTGCGACAAAACACTTTCTGTGTTCCTACCAAAACTCAGTTTCCAGAAAAGGCATTTCTAGTTTTCAGATCATCCATAGCATGGGATGGGGGGGCGCTGGGTGTAGGGCAGGGCAGAGTCTGAAACTCCCTGGGCCCTGGCTTTGGGTAGCTTGGGGCCTGGCACACAGAGAAGGTTCGCGTGAATTGGCTTCAACCATTAAAACACGCAGAACTTTGGTTAAAAAAGGAAAAGCAGCCATGTGGCAATACCAGGTGGGCATTGCTGGCTGGAGCTAGAAAGCGGCCGCATCTCCTTCTCCAACTCCCCACCGCACCCCTCCCCACCTCTCCCAGAGGGCTTCCTTCATTCCCAATACTGTCTGGCCCCCATGGGCATCTGAGTTTGAGACCCCAGGTCAAATGGAATTGCAAAGGGTCTTCGGAAGTCCTAATATTTTGAAGCCACTCAGCCCTATTAGGAAGATGAGTTATCCTCATCATCCGTCTTTGGAGGGAAACTGAGGCACAGAGAAGTAAGGTCATTTGTCCCGGGCCACAGAGCCCAGATCTGAGCCCAGGCGGGGAGGCTCCAGGGCCGGCTCTCGTTATGGTCAGCCTGACCTGTCTGTTCCCCGGCAGCCCGAGATCCTCGGCTCAGCCGTGCCTTTCGGAAGGAGCCAGGCCTCGGCCCCCCAACCTCGCTCCCCTGCTCCCAGAAGCCTCCTCCTCACCTTTGATCTGCTCGCTGTTCCCCTGAGGAGGTCCCAAGTCCAAGAACAGTCGTGGCATCTCGGGGCCCTTCCTCTCGGGCTTGGGGGGGTCCCCGTCTGTGCTGGGTGCTGTGTCTCCGCCGGCCCTGCTGTCTGGGGCCCCGGGCTCTCCCTCGGAGGAGGCCACCTCCGGCCTGGCTCTCTGCGGCGCTGGCTCCGGCCTCCTCGGCTGTGCTTCCGGCGGCGGCGGTGGCGGCTGTGGCCTCGTGCTGTCTACCCATCCGGCCTTTGCGTCCACGCCGCTTCCGAGGCCGCCGCCGGGGGCCATCCCCGTGCCCACTGGGGCTCGGCCCCCACTCCCGAGGTCCAGCCTCCCAACCCCGGGGGCTCTCGGTGCCCCCCCAGTCTCGGGGGCTCTCCTCTCGGTCCCGGGTTCCAGCACCCCGCTCCTGGGGGCTGGGCCAGTGGGGCCAGGGGCTGTCTCCCCGCCGTTCTGGGACAAGGCCACTGCGCTGGGCTCGGGGGCTCTCTCCAGCGAGGTCTCTGGGGCTGGCACCCCACTCTCGGGCACCTTCTCCCAGAGCCCTGGGGCTCTCCGAGGCCCAGTCTCTGGCAGCCTCTCCGTGTTCCTGGGGAGTCTCAGGCCCCCATTCTCTGACACCTTCTCCTCGATCTTTGAGGGTGTCAGTCCCCCATTCGCCAGCACTTTCTCTTCTCTCTCGGGGGACCTCAGCTCCCCATTCTCCAATACTTTCTCCTCCCTCCTTGGGGGTGTCACCTCCCCATTCTCCAGCACTTTCTCCAGCACTTTCTCTTCTCTCTCTGGGGTCCCTGGGCCCCCATTCTCTGCCACCTTCTCCTCGATGCCCAGGGCTCTCTGGCCCCCGTTCTCCAACACTGTCACCCCGTTCATGGGGAGGCTCGGGTCCTCGTTCAGGCTTGGGGCTTTCTTCCCGCTGCCCAGGACTGTGGGGTCCCTGCTCGGGCCCTGGGCTTTCTCTCTGTTCCCGGGGCCTCTCCCCACCTTCCTGGGTCCCGTCTCTCGGGGGTTTGCCCCCTTCTCCCCCAGGAGGTTCCTTGTCACGTCCTCCCGCAGGGACATCAGCAGCTGCTCGGTGCTCACTTGAACTACGAAGGTCGGCTTCTCCCGGGTCCCCGGCAGTGGGTGGGGACCCGGGTCTGGGGGTGGCCGGGGCGCTCCTGGGTCGGGGGGCTCGGGGGGAGCCCGTGGTCGAGGGACCCCTTCCTCCTCGGCTGCCCCCCCACCTGGGAAGGCTCCCTCGGGGGAAAAAGGGGTCTCGGTCTCGTAGCCGCTGTCCCCCGGCTTGGGGCCCGGAGACGACAGGCCTGAGCCGGGACTGGCCATGGCCGAGGGAGGGTCGGGGGACACGGCTGGGTCCGCGGGGACCCGGGGAGGTGGCGGCGGGGGGGGGGGAGCGGGAGGTGGCCCCCGCCCGGGGTACTGGGGCGCCGCCGCCCCCATGAGGGGGTCCAGAAACTCGGGGGGGGGCCGAGGCGGGGGGGGCCAGGGGCAGGTCGGCTAGGGAGCCCCGCTCTGCCCGCAGGGACGAGTCGTCCTCTGGCGGATGGGGACAGCCAAGAGCGGGGTGGCCCCCCCAGCCAGCAACGGCTTCCCCCCGCTCCAGGGGCAGGCAGGAGCAGGCCCCCTCTCGGCTGCACAGGGGACAGGGTAGGGGGCCCCGGCGGCTGGGGCCAGCCCCAAGGCTGCTGCTGTCTTCCCCCGGGGAGCTGCCCTCCTCCTCCTCCTCCTCCTCTTCTGCCCACGGGGCGGTACCCCGCTCCCCCAGCACCTCGGCAGGGTCTCCCGCCAGGGTCTCCCCGGCACCTCGGCCCTCGGGGTCCCAGCCGCTCAGGAGGAAGCTGCCTGACGCAGAGGACTGGGCCGGGAAGGGCCGAGCTGCAGGGAAGAGGGGGGAGGCCCAGGTCTCGGACACCAGCTGGGGGACCTCGGAAGGGGCCTGGGAGGCCTGAGGGGCAGGCACTCCTGGGTCCAGAGGGTCCCAATCATTGGGAAAGAGGGGCTCGGGCGGGGAGCCATGCTCCTCGAGGCGGATGTAGTACTCGCTGCTCACCGAGGGGCTGCGGGCGCTGATGACGGGCAGGACGCTGGGCGTGGACAGCGCCTCATAGAAAGGGTTGGAGGGGTTGGCATGGGGGGCCGGGGGCGCAGACGCCGGCTGCCAAGGAGGTGCCCCCCCACCGCGGCCAGCCCCCCGCCGCGCCTTCTCCCACAGGCACTCCAGGTTGAGGCCACGGCTGCTCTCAGTGACCGTGAGCACATCGTCAGGGTCGGCCCCGGGGAAGCCATCCAGGAGGGGGAATGGTGAGGAGAGGGTCCCCGGGCGGGGCGCACTGTGCTGCGGGGGCCAGGGCCAGGGGAAGGGACCGTCTCGGGGTGGGGGGGGTGGGGGCGGGGGTCGTGGGGGACGCTCGGAGAGCAGGTAGGTGAGCTGCAGCTGGAGATCAGAAGCTGAGGGGCGCTGGGCAGGTGGCCGCCAGCAGGACTGCAGGATATCATACCTGGGGGGAGGGGGAGGCACAGGTGAGTAGGGTAGAGTCGAAGGTGTGTGGAGGGGGCAGGGAGAGACCCAGGGCGTGTGTGTGACAGATGGGGTGGTGGCGGGGGGGTGGGGGGGCAGCAAGGCAGATGTAAAGAAATGATAGTTAGGCGGCCTCCTCTGGGCTGTGAGTTCTGGAATCAGAGACAAGCAAGCGGCAGGGGTCTTTCAGCGGTGGAGAAACTAGGGTTTAAGTACCAGCCTTGCCTCAGGATTGCCCCTTTCAAGCGGCACAGGCCTCCAAGCAGAAAAAAGGGGTGGGGCATAGCGAGTGCTGAGTGAGGCTGCGGGAGATGTGCGGAGAGGTGAGGGGCTCTGCGACATCCTGGGGTGGGCTGGGAGGGTCAGGGGTCGTGGGTCAGGCCCTGCCCTCACCAGTAGTCCGCATAAGGCAACTTGAGCCTCGGCCGGGCCAGCTTGACGTGCTGCTGGCGGACCACGAAGGCGAGGACCTCCTCATCTGACAGGTGGCGGTAGGGCTGTGCCCCAAACTCAAAGAGTTCCCACAGGGTCACCCCCAGGGACCTGCGGGGAGCAGAGGGCATAGAGAGGTCAGAGCCTGGCCCTGCCCCGCCTAGGGGCCTCCCCTTCGGCCTCCGTTTCCACAGCCATGGGACCCGTGACTCGTCCCCCTTCCTCGCCGCCCTAGGCTGCGCGCGGCCCCCGGGGCGGGGGGACCCTCTCACCAGATGTTGCTCTCGCGGCTCTGGTCCACCACCATGAAGGTCCCATGCAGCTCCCCAAGGAGCTCAGGCGCCGCCCAGCGCAGCGGGATCCACAGGCGCTCGGGGGTCAGGTAGTAGTCCTCCTGGGGGGCGGGCCAGAGCCGGGTCAGGCGGGTCGAGGGCCTTCCCCCGCCCCCCCCGCCCTGACGGAGGGCAGCCCCCACCTTGTAGTTGCTGTGGGCTAGCCCATAGTCTCCGATGCGCACGGTGAGGTCGGAGGTCAGCAGGCAGTTGCGCAGGGCCAGGTCGCTGGGGGCGGGGCAAGGAATGAAGCTAGACTGGGGGCAGCCTGAGACCGACTGCCCGCCTCGCCTGCGCTGCGCCCACCTTGTAGGCTCCGCCCCTTCTCCCTTCCTTGCTTTTCTCCTCCCCTGCCCCGCCTCTCCATGCATCTTCCTCTCCTGACTCCTCCCCTCCCCTTCTGGCTCCTCCCCTCAAAGGCTCCTCCCCCTCTCCCCTATGACTCCGCCTCTCCCGATTCCGCCCCCCTCTCCTGATTCCTCCCTCCTCTTCTGACCCCTCCCCTCCAGAGTTCCTCCCCTCCTGACTCGCTTTCTCCCGTAGTTGAGCCCCTTCCTTGCGGCCCTGCCTCCCATCCGCATAGCCTCTCCTGCTTCCTTTAAGTAGTGCCCCCCACACACTCTTCCCCGTGCCCCCCCCCGGGAGCCACCTGTGCACGTAGTTGTGGGAGTGGAGATGTGCCAGCCCGCGGGCGATCTCCAGGCCCATCCTCTGCAGTGTCCGCAGGTCTCGAGGGGGCAGCTCAGGAGACAGGCCCTCAGGGGGCCTCTGGGCCCGGAGGTAACGTTTCAGGTCCCCCTGGGAGGGAGGAGAGGATGGGGTCAGTACCACCACCCCTTCCAGGGATCCACTCATCCCGCTTATCTGAGGCGAGGATGGGGGGCGACCTCTGCACGCAGGGGGCAGCCCCTCTGAGCCTGTTTCCCCTGCGGCTTAAAAGGGCACAACAAGAGAACCCGCCTCGCATGCTAGTTGACCGCGCGCCATCCGAGCGAGCGCTCATCTGCAGTGAGCGCTCAGGAAACGTTAGCACGTCGCGCGTGTTTTTGCCAAAGATTCCCAGGCCCCCAGGCTTGCTGGCAGCCGTCAACCCGTCCAGCCCGCCACCCCGCCCTCCCTCCGCAGACCCTCACCAGTTGACAGAATTCCATAATCAGCAGAAAGGGCAGTGTCTCCACACAGACGCCCAGGCACTGGAGGACGTTGGGGTGCTGCAGGCTCCTGGGGCCAGGGTGGGGAGGCGGCAGGGTCAGGGCACAGCCGCGACCGTCCCACCGCAGACCCCTGTCCCTCCCCAGCCTCCCCGAGACAACAAAATTTTGCTTTCACCTCCCGGCTCCCGGCTGCACCCCCACATTCACACTCCCTCAAAACACAGCTTCCTACCCCGGGTCCCCATCTCAGGACCGCCCCACTCCTCCCCAGTTCCCAGGCCAGACCCCCAGATGCCTCTTTGCCCTCCTTCATCTTCACCTCACCCCCGCTCATCCCCCGACCCCACACACCCACCCCCCCACCGCCCCAGCCTGGCTGGAGCTTCTTCAACTCCTGGCCTCTCTTCTCAGCCTCCTCCCGGCCTCCCTGCCTCCTGTCTCTCCCTGGCAGTCTGTCTCTGACATGCCACTCGCTGCGCAAAGCCCTCCGGGCTCCCGCTCACCCGGGGACAGAGCAAGACTCGATCCTGGGTGTGTCCTGCCCTTCCTCAGCATCGCTTGTCCCCATTGCGCCCCACGCATCTCCCCAAACACATAGACACCCACTGAGACCGCAGGCCTTTGCGGTTCCGCTTCCACTCAGCAGTCCTCCTCCCTCAGTCCTCGGCTTCAACATCATTTCCCCAAGAAACGTCACCGCCCTCAAGCCCCCTCTTTTAGCCTCACACTGTGGGTAAGAGTCAGGCTGGGGGTCAAGGGGAGCGTTGAATCCCGAGTCCACCTTTTTTTTTTTTTAAGTCATCTCTACCCTAAACGTGGGACTCGAACTCATGACCCCGAGATAAAGAGTCGCATGCTCTGGGGCACCTGCGTGACTCAGTGGGTTAAGTGACCCACCCTTGATTTCAGCCCAGGTGGAGATCTCAGGGTGGTGGGATGGAGCTCTGCATCAGGGCTGAGCGTGGAGCCTATTTGGGATACTCTCTGTCCCTCTCGCTCTGCCCTTCTCTGCTCATATGCTCTCTCTCTAATAAATAAATCTTAAGGAAAAAAAAAAAAAAAAAGAGTCGCATGCTCCACTCACTGAGCCGGCCAGGCGCCCCCTGTGTCCACCTTTGGCAGGTGTGTAACCCCAGAGAAATAACTTCACCTCTTCCTGCCTCAGTTTTCCTCAGCTGTAAAATGGGCACAGCCGTAGTAACTCCCTCAGACAGTCGTGGAGAGGAATTTCATGAGACCAGTGAGAAGCTGCCACACAGTGGAGATCCTCGCTATTATTACGGCTTTTCCGTTCCCATGTCAACACACTGTTTGATTCTCATATCGCCCCACATTTTCCTGCCTTCCCACCTTTGCAGCTGCTCTTCCCTCTGCCTGGAACATGCTTCCCACCAGGCCTGCGCCACCGATCCCTCCCAGTCAACCCCGCCTCCCCCAGGATCCTCCAGAGCTTTCCTCCTGGCACTTGTCAGTCTCTGACATTTTCTTCTTAAAATTTCCTTCTTCATTTGTTCATTGCAGATCTCCTCCACTAGGGGGGGGAGCCCTGCTAGGACAAGAATTTGGGGACTTTCTGTTTAGGCCGCTGTGTCCCCAGTGCCTAGACGGTGGGGGCGGGGGGTGGGGGGGAGGCTCAATGAAAATGGGCTCAGTAAAGGCTTTTGCCCTGATACCCGGCCTGGGGGTCTGGAGGAAGTGAAAACATGCCCGGCTTTCAGGGTATAGTGAGAAATTGTCCCACTCGGGTCGGGGGTCGGGGCAGGGGCTGGGCCCACTGGTGTGCGGTGGGGCTGGTGCCCAGCCTCACCGCCTGAGTTCCAACCTTCTCCACCTGGGAGGACTGTGCCTCGCACCACTGCCTGGTCATGAGACCAAAGTGGTCATAAGTTGCCCGGCGTGTCCTGGGGACTTGATGGACAGCTGGAGCTCTGAAGGTGGGATTTAGGTTGGCGGATGTGGAGGAAGGCTTGGACCCCTACTAGTCTGAGCCCAGGCTGGCCACTTCTGCTATCGGATCCTCTTCTGTCACCCCGGTGGGCAGGATGGTGTTTCCCATTGAATCCAGAGGAAACAGAGGCTCAGAGAAGTAAAGTGATTGGCCCAGGGTCACACAGCTGGTAACAGTGTTGGCATGGGGACTTGATCCCAGGTTGCTGGCTCTCTGAGCAAACATCTACACAGGGTGGAAGGACGCCCCCCACCCCGAGCTGCCAGTGTCATCCTTCGCTCTCCAAGAGAACCTTCTGCGAAGGTGGAAATGTTCTAGATCTGAGCTGTCGCACATGGGAGCCACTGGCCATATGAGGCTACTAAGCCCTTGCGATGTGCTGCGTGTAGCTAAGGAAATGAATTTTTCATTTGATTTCGTTTTATTTAACATAAATTTAAATAGCCATATGTGGCTAGTGTTTGCCAGCACGGGTCTAGGGAGAGGCAGGCAAACAAGCCAGCCAGTGAAATATGTGTTAGGAAGAAAATGATCTAATCAGTGTGATGGAACAGTCCAGGGCCCTCCTTACATGGGAGTGTGTGTGTGTGTATGTGTGTGTGTGTGTGTAAGGGCAGTCCTTTCTGACCAGGACCTGAGGAGGGGAAAGCAGCCCACTATCTGAAGCTGGGGGTGAGTGAGCCAGGAATGATATCCTAGTCAGAGGGAACAGTAAGGACAAAGGTCCTGAGGCAGGAAAGAGACTGTTATGGGAAAGGATCAGTGAAGAGGCCAGGATGGCTGGGCCAAGGGGCCCAGGGGCAGGAAGGGAGCAGGGGCAGACCTTGCAGGGTGTGTGGGCTGTACAGAGGCATGGGACTTTGTTCTGCAGGCAATAGGAGCCATGGGAGGTTGAAAATCGTGAGGGTGGTAAAGTCCGGCGTCTGTATGGCTTCAGGGTATGCCTCACTTTTACAACTGTTTGAAAAAGGTTCTCCAACGGGGCAATTACTACCTCACGAGACATTTATGCAGCAAATGTTCATCTAGTTCTTATCTAGAAGTCCTTAGAGTGGAGCGGAGACCAAGCAGGGGAGGGACAGGGTCCTGCCTTCCCAGACCTAAGAGTCCAGTAGGGGTGGGAGGTGAGGTGTGGAAGTTCCTCAGGGCCATTTTGGGTCCGTGATGCTTTCCTCAATCACAAGCAGGGACCCAAAGCAGGGAACAACCCCTATGTACCCAGTGCTTAACACAAAATCTCACATCCTCTCAGCTGCCCTCTACATGAGGACATTTGGGCTTCCCAGACTCACTTCCTAGATGAAGATTCTGAGGTTCAGAGTGGAGAAGGGCAGGCATCTAGCTCACCTTCCGCGCCCTCCCCTCACCCTCATCATCATCCTGCCCCTCCTTTCATATCCCTGACTCTGTCCCAAGGAGGAACCCGAGGCTCAGAGAAGCAAATGCTGTCCATCAAGTCTCACAGCCAGGGGCGCCTGGGTGGCTCAGTGGGTTAAAGCCTCTGCCTTCGGCTCAGATCATGATCCCAAGGTCCTGGGATCGAGCCCCATATCAGGCTCTCTGCTCAGTGGGGAGCCTGCTTCCTCCTCTCTCTGACTGCCTCTCTGCCTACTTGTGATCTCTGTCAAATAAATAAATAAATAAATAATCTTAAAAAAAAAAAATGTCTCACAGCCAGGAAGAAGTAGATCCAGGATTCAAACCAGGTTTGACCCCACGCGAGACTCCTCCACTCCCTAATGGCACCTCCCTGAGAAGCAAACCTGGCGCTCGGGCCTCCATGGCCCACATACGCCGCCAGAGTCCCGGGTACCTGTAGGGCTGTGCCTCCGAGATGAATTTGCGCTGCTCCAGGGGCCCAGCACTGGCTCGGAGCTCCTTCACCACAACCTGGGCTGGGGTGTAGTCAGAGAAAATCTCTCCCAGGATCACCTGGCCAAAGGAGACCGGGGAGTCAGTGCCTGCATGTGCCCCAGCCCCAGCCCCGGGACCATCTCCACCCCGCGGCATGGCTCCAGCTTCCCCCTTCCATCCGGCTTCTCCCTTCAGATCCCACCGCCCTTGTCCCCCAACAACAGATGCAGAGTGAGAGACTCACGGGCCCAGAGTCCGATGGATGCAGGGACGGATGGAAGGATGGACAGACGGACGCGTGGAGAGCCAGGTGGCGAGGCAGAGTGGTCAATGGAGTGAGGAGGGAGGCGCTGACTGACAGGTGTGGGGGGATGGAGCAGGTGGGAGCAGGTGAGAGGTGGACAGAGACGAGGGCGCTGGGTGGGCTGAGGGGCAGGGGACAGATGAGAAGTGGTGGGAGCAGGGCGGGGTGGGGGGGATGGACACAGAAGAGGAGCACAGCCCTGGATCGTATGGACCCCCCTCCCTCCCACCCCCAGCCCCACTCACCTTCCCAAACCAGCCACTCCCAATCTCTTGTAAGTAGCTGAGGTGCTGGCGGCTAAGGCCCAGGGGGGTGGTCATGTCTTGAGAGTGGGGAGGGGGCAAAAAGGGGAGGCCCCTTAGCCTCTCTCCCCTTACAAGTGCCACCATCACCACTCCCCCTCCAATTCAGTGAGGACTGGGGTCAAAGCCGATACCAGTCTTTTTTCATTGGCTGCCCCAACATTCCCTGATGGATCTCTGCCTTCTTATTGGCTGCCCGCAAGTTCCCGGCATCCAATCCATCCCTCCCTTTGGCATTTCAAGATCCTGTGACTTGACTTCAGCCCGCCATTGGTTGCCTTTGAGACTGAGATCTACGCTGACCTCACCACCGATTGCCCCACAAGAATCCCCAAATCCCGCTTTGGATGAAGCAATAGCTTCTACCAAGATGCTCTATGACTCCCTATAGGCCGCTTCCAAGATTCTGCGGCTCCCACCTCTGTCTTTCCCCTTGGCTGTGGGGGACCTCAGCTCCCTGACCCCTGAGGGAAGACTCTCAGGACTTGCCCCCCTGTCCCGTGGGACCATCCTAGTCAAGGTGTGGAAGTACCTGAGTGAGAAGGCTGCGGGGCAGGCATCGGCAGGGAGACCTCCGCCAGCGGGAGAATGTAGACATCAGGCAGCGACTGTGAGGAGGAGGTCTCCTCCGCGGGGGGAGTGTACTCCCCGGAGCAATCCTCCCCTTCAGGGTTCTCAAACTCCTGGTGCCGGGAGAAGTGAGGGGTGGGAGAACACAGGGCTGAGACACGCCATCACCCTCCAGGTCGTTCCCTGTCTTTCTTATAACTGTCCCCTGATTGATCATGCCAGCACTCCGGATTGGCCAGAACTTCAGGCCAGAAGGTGCTCTCAGACTTACTGCCTCTCTCCCCCACCAGCCACCTGGGCTCGGGAGGCAAAGGCCTTGCTGGAGTCTTCCTCCCCACTAGAACCCCCCCTCCCCATGCACCTCACCTTGAAGCCGACATCACCCCGTTTGCAACACAAACAGGTGAGGAGTAGAAAGATGAAGGCCAGCAGGCCGGAGCAGGAAATGAGGACCACGGCGTAGGGAGGAGCCAGAGGGGCCCGGCCCAGCGCGAATCCATCTGTGGGCACAGGGCTGGGCTGGGGTCCCGGCTTCAAGCCCTAAGCTCCCAGACTCCTTGCCCCTCCCATGCTGGCCAGGATTGACTACAGTTCCCATAATGCTCTGCAACCAGGGACTCCTTGACAGAGGAGCCGGATGGCCTCCGGCATTGTGGGAGTTGTAGTTTAAGGCCTTCTCAGGTGGTTGTGTTGGGGGTGGGGTCCCTCCTCTCGCCCCAATCTGGGACCCCCCCCCATCACCCCACCGCAGGCCTGGATGAATTCCAGTGAGGACTGAGGGAAGGAGGTGTCATAGTGGAGCCTGGAGCTCTCAGATTTTAAAATACACTCCAATGGACGGTCTCCTTACCCCCTATTTGGGCAAGAGGATGAGCCCCCCAGCTGCAGGCGGGGAGAAGAGTCTTTGCCCCGCGCTGGAACCCCCTCGTTCCGGGGGTTGAGGCCTGTCTCTTTTAGGGACTCGGGGAGCACACATGTCCTCTGTCCATAGCCCAAGCCCCTGTGAAGGGAACTCCGCAAGACCTAGGTCTCCCCCAAAAGCTAGAAGCAGCCTCCTATGCTGTGTCCCCCTTAGAAATAGTATTCCTCCCCTCTGTCCCCAATTCTCCCAGAGGCCCCGTCCTTCCCGGTTCCCTGCACACACCTGCACACACATATGCGTGTGTGCACACACACATGTTGCCCAAACGGACCCCCTCCCCACCCAGCCCCCAGCCTTCCTCCCACAGGCCCTGCTGACAGCGGCACCGTCCCCGCGCCTCTCCAGGCCCCGGCTCGGCTGCGGGGAAACGCGCACCCAGGTGATGGAGCCGGAGCGCCGCGAACCGACCCCCGGGCAGGCCCGGGGTGGGGGTGGGGGCTGCCGGACAGCCGGATGGCCGGACAGCTGGATGGCCGGACAGACTCACCGGGGTGGGCCGGAGACGCCAGGCAGCCAGAGGCGGAGACGGCCGCGAGGAGGATGAAGGCGCCGGGGCCAGGCATCTTGTCGAGGATGGAAGGGAGGTGGAGGTGGTGGCGGCTGGGGAGGAGGGGGGGGCGGGCCCTCAGCCCCCAGCCATGGGGACCCGCGCGACCCTGGCCTCCCCCCGGCCCAGGAGAGGGGCAGGAGACGCAGGACAGGGGGAGGGAGGGGCTGCTTACTGGCTCAGGTACCCCCCTCCCCCTCTTCGAAGGGACAGACAGATGAAGGGATGGAGAGGCGGACAGAGGAGAGGAGCTGGGGAGCCAGGGTTGCTGGGGTGGGGGGGGGAGAGGGTAGGATGGGGGGGAGAATGAGGGCCCCGCCCCCGAGAGCAGCCAGGATTGGGGGAGCAGAGAGCCTGTCAGAGGAAGGGTGGGAGGAGGGAGGATGGAGGGAGGATGGAGCGTCGTCATGGCAACTGGCTCCCCAGTAGCATTGGCTGCCAGGAGGGAGGGGAGGAGGAGGGACAGACAGGGACCAGCAGACCCTTGTGGGGGGCGCAGGGCCCACAGCGCCTGGCCCGGACACTGCTGTGACACACTATCAGCATGGACACGTGTGCTCCACGCAGAGACGCAGATGTCGGGGAGGCACACACAGCCCACACACGCCTGACACACGTCGCAGAGACCCTCATAGACAAGCACATCGCATACAAAGGTGGACAGCCATCGGCAGACGGGGACACGTACACGTCACACACAAAGACGCAGGGATGGTGGGCTGCACTGGGTACGCACCGGCAGGCCGGCCCCCGGCACAGATGCACCCCATCACACAAGAACAGAAAAGCATCACAAAGACCCACACATGCCACAAAGTCAAGCCCCAAATCCACAGACACCTACAACACAGACAAAGATCCAGGCAGACCCCATGGGGACTTGCCGAGGCACACAGTCACAACATGTAGACATTCCACAAATGGGCAACAAAGAACACCCATCAATACCAACCTCACATACACGGACACACAGACACATCACACACATACACACAGGCATCACTTTCACAGAGACACACACAGACACATGACATACACTCAACACAGATACACGTACCACGAATATAAGAAGACACACAGCAGATCAAGAAGAGACATGTATCACAAACTAGACAACACACACAGCACACACATATTCACAGGTACCTAAAAGATACACAAACCCACGCTTGACTCTCCTGAAGGCACAGACCCATGTCCCATACCCAGATACGCATGGACAGCCACAATTCACATGTGCATGGAGACACAACACATTTAAAGAATTACACGTGCATACAAAGCTACACAAATCATATACAAAAATACACACAGATACATCATACACCGACACACACAGACACATTTCTAAACATAGTCATAGGGACTATACATAAACACACACAGCTCAGATACGTAGAGGCAAAGTTACACACACCACGTACTTAAACACATGGACAGACACATTACAAATACACACACGTTTCACACAAGGTCACAAAGACACATTGCCCATTATTTGCACACATCACATACCTAAATACACAGGGGAACACACAGCACATACCAAGAAGCGGACACGCACTACACTTACAAAAACGCACACATCACAAATACCCACATTTCCTACGAGGTTACGCGGCCATGACATAGCCAGAGACGCCTCCGTCATACAAGATACATAATCATAGTTTATTTTATTGATTTATTCTTCTGACCATTCACTCTACGCCGGGCAGTGTTCTCAGCGCTTTACACAACAGCGCTCTGAGACGGGTACTTTGATCAGCCCCATCGTACAGATGAGGAAACTGAGTCAGGGCGAAGTGCGGTCGCCTGCCCCAGCCGGGCAGGGGCAGAGCTGGGGACTGGAACCCGGTGCGACAGGGACACAGACAAAACAGACAACGACGCACACGTCACGTGCCAGGCCGCCGCCGTCGGGGGGTTCACACCCCAGCCCACAGCACCCCTGCAGACACACCGGAAGCACGGCCTCCCACCCTGCGCGCGGACGTCCCCGCCGGCCGTGAGCACCTGCGCTGCGTCCCTCCCGCGTGAGGCCGGGCCGGAGCTGCGCAGCCCAGACGCAGTCCCGCCGCGCTGCGCGGCGGCGACCCGGGCCCCCCTCCCCTGCGCGCCCGCCCCGCCTCCGCCCCCCAGCGGAGGAGGGGGTGTCCAAGACCCCCCACCCGCAGGGACGCAGCGGGAACGCGCGGCTCACGCAGCCATAGGGTGGGGGGTCCCGGGGAAGGAGAAGGGGCGCCTCTCGGGGTCTCACTTGGGGAAACTGAGGCAGGTTCATCGCGCAAGGAGGAGTGGGGGTTAGAGGGCGCCGGGACCATGCCTGGAAGGTGAACTGACTAGGATGCGGGTAGAGAGAACGAAACTGGCGGCCGGGGAGGGAGCCCTGAAGATGCAATTATCTGCCCGGGTGGCTGAAGGGCACAGAACCTGGCGAGCGCAGAGGCTTACGGGAAGTGTAGTCCCAGCCCTGAGACTTGTGGGGAACGTAGTTCTGTTTCAGCCAGAAGGGCGGCTCGGGTTCATTGCCTGCGGGAGAGGAAGCAGTAGCAGGTGCCGTTGGCCGGCTGCCGGGGTCTTTGGAAAACAGTGTGGACAGAATTGTTGAGTCCTAGAGAACAGCACAGATGGGGTTGCAGTCCTAACCCTGTCCCTGGCTCACTCTTCATTTATTGACTCCGCAAACATCTATCCAGTGCCCGCTATGTACTGAGCCAGGCCCTATGCCAGAATTTGGACTTGCAGCAAGGAATGAGTCAAACCCCGTTCCCTGCCCTTCAGAGGCGGGGTCGTCACAGGGGCTTCCGGAAGGTCTTCCGCTGGAGTTTGTCAAACTGTGAGCTGTGAGCCATTACTGAGGTGTGACAGCAAGCTTGGGGCTTGCGACCAGTTTTGTTGGGAAAGAAAATAGAATAAGCTGGAACATAGTAGAGTGCCTGATCGCATGGAGGAAATATCCACGCAGGGAACGTGGATTTCTCACAGGTCCCTTGTCTGAAGCCCTGGGGCCAGGTGTGTTCTGGATGTGGGAATTGTGAGATTTTAATAAAGCCGTTGAATACATTATGTATATTCTCAACAGCCCCGTGTGTCTGGGACAGACGCTGCTATCATTTTAATATTTCAGCACTGAAATCTGTGGACAGCCCCGATAACGGGGAGAAATAAATTTAAGATTTTTAAATTTTAGGTCAAATTCTGCCTCCAAACTGATGATCAAACTTTCTGGTTTGGGAGCTTTATTGATTTCAAAACCCTGGGCAGGTTAACGGTGCTCAAAATGTGGTTCAGGGTCCCCTGGGGGTCCCTGAGACCCTGTCAGGGAATCCGAGAGGTCAAAATTCTTTTTTTTTTTTTTTCCCCTTTTTTAAAAAAAAAAAAAAAAAAGTTTGGTTTTTTTTTTTTTTGGTAATCTCTACACCCAACATGGGGCTCAAACTCATGACTTTGCGATCGAGGGTCATGTGCTCTAACCAATCAGAGCCAGCCAGGCACCCCCCATTTTTTTTTCATACTAACACTGACACATTACCTGCCTTTCACACTCATTCTCTCCTGAGTGTAAACTGGAGTTTCAGAAGCCACACGGGGTGCGCTATTGTGAGTAAACACAAGCAGGTACAAGGAACAAATCTTCTGTGAGCCAGACGTTACAGATTGAGTTGCAAAACGGCAAAAACAATGCCACTCTTCTCACTAGTTTCTATTAGTATTATTTTTTTAAAGATTTTATTTAGGGCGCCTGGGTGGCTCAGTCGGTTAAGCATCTGCCTTCGGCTCAGGTCATGATCCCAAGGTCCTGGGATTGAGTCCCACATCCATTGGGCTCCCTGCTCAGCAGGGAGTCTGCATCTCCCTCTGCCTGCTGCTCCCCCCTGCTTGTGTTCTCTCTCTGTCCCTGACAAATAAATAAAATCTTTTTTAAAAAAGATTTTATTTATGTATTTGAGAGAGCAGGAGGAGGGAGGGAGGGAGGGAGAACACGGAAGGAGAGGGAAAGGGAGAAGCAGACTCCCCACTGAGCAGAGACACCCTCCCCCCATGTGGGGCTCAATCCCAGGACCCCGAGATCATGACCTGAGCTGAAGGTAGATGCCCTAATTTTTGTTATTATTTTTAAAAAATATTTTAAAGTTTTATTTAAGTAATCTCTACCCCCAATGTGGGACTCAAACTCACAACCCTGAGATCAAGAGTCTCATGTTCTCCTGAGTCAGCCAGACACCCCCTCACTCATTTTTTGTTTGTTTGTTTGTTTGTTTGTTTGTTTGTTTGGAAAACGTGTTTGTATTAACATAGGTTTATACGTTAACTGCAATGGGTTTATTATTGTTAATTAATTATTTATTTATTAGCAGTAGGAGGGTTGTTTTTTTTTAAGATTTTATTTATTTTGGGGCACCTGGGTGGCTCAGTGGGTTAAAGCCTCTGCCTTCGGCTCAGGTCATGATCCCAGGGTCCTGGGACTGAGCTCCGCATCAGGCTCTCTGCTCAGCAGGGAGCCTGCTTCCTCCTCTCCCTCTGCCTGCTTCTCTGCCTGCTTGTGATCTCTGTCTGTCAAATAAATAAATAAAATATTTTTTAAAAAGATTTTATTTATTTATTCATGAGAGACAGGGAGAGAGAGGCAGAGGCAGAGGGAGAAGCAGGCTCCCAGAGAAACAGGGAGCCTGATGCAGGACTCGATCCCAGGACCCTAGGATCATGACCTGAGCTAAAGACAGACACTTGACCAACTGAGCCACTGAGGTGCCCCATTATTGTTATTTTAAAATGTGATAATAAACATTGCAAATATTAATCAATTTTAATATCTGGTGTGATAAATATCTATAGATATAACCTCCATAAATAATAGCCTTTTGGGGTCCTTCATAATTTTAGGGTGTGAAGGTTTGAGAGCTGCTGCTTTGTGTCTATACGTATGTCCCAGTCACAAGAAAATCATCCATCCACCCATACATTCATTCACTGTGTCATAGTAAAAACTGAAATACTGTCAAGAGAAAGTGACCTGAAACTGAGGCCCCATGGGAGTCAGCCAGAGAAAAGGAGAGGGAAGAGTGTGTTTGGGCAGAGGGAACTGCACATGCAAAGAGGACAATAGGAGGTAGTTGTTGAGGGGCTGAAGTGAGTACGAATAGTTTAGTTTGCCCTCTTCGTGGACCAGGCACGATGCTCACCCAGCTTCATGGAAAACCAACTCAGGTGGAGGTAGCCACTGGGCAAACAGTCACCCAGATGAGCGACTTTAAACCCTGCCCAAAGCTTAGAGGGAGAGGATGGGGGTGTGACTTAGGCTGGAGAGGAGTTAGGGGAGGCTTTTCTAGGAAGATGACAGTAAAGCCCAGATCTGAGAAGGGAAGGAAAGAGTTGGGAAGAGAGAGGTGCCTGGGGCCTCAGCCGCTTAAGTGGTTAAGCGTCTACCTTCAGCTCGGTCCGGCCGCTTGGTCATGATCTCTGGGGTCCTGGGATCGAGCCCCACACCCAGCTCCCTGCTCAGCCCGGAGTCTGCTTCTCCCTCTCCCTCTGCCCCTCCCCAACGCTCATGCTCTCTCACTTTCGAATAAATAAATAAAATCTTAAAAAAAAAAAAAAAAGAGTTGGGAAGAGAACAGGGCAACGCGTGCTGGGACTGGGAAGAGCACCGGGCCGGAGGTGGGGGTGGGGGCGGTGCTGTGAGACTGGACAGTCCTTGCGGCATCCGGAAGTGAATAGGAGGCAGGCGCGGCTGGGTCTGAATGGGTAGAGAAGTGGGGACACGAGTGACGTCAGAGAGGAAAGAAGGAGCCCCCCCCACCCCGGGCCAGAGGGTGAGGACTTGGGGGTTTACTCTCAGCCAATGAGGAGTTACAGAAGAGGCCTGAGCTGGGGAGGGACAGGACCCGACCTCGGGGCTAACAGGCTCCCTCTGCCGGTGGTGTGAGGAAGGACAGGGTGGAAACCGGGAGCCCAGGGATGGGGGCCCCGTCCAGGTGCAGGCAGCCCCAGGACGCTGCTGGCAGCGCGAGTGGAAAGGCCCAGGTGGCTACAGGATAAACACAGGTGTCGGCGAGGATGTGGAGAAATCGGAGCCCTCACCCACGCCGGGTGGAAACTGCGGTCGCTTTAGAAGACGGTCTCAGGGCTCCACATCCGTTAAACACGGCATTGCACGACGGCATTCCTCCGTAGTCGTGCAATGCCCCTGTGAGGTGTCTACCCACGCGGAGTGAAAACACGCGGTCACAAAGCACCTGCGCATGGGAATTCCCAGCGGCAAGATTCGGAGCAGCCCCAGTGCCCATCAGACAAAGCCCGGTAGATCCAGAAAATGGAACGTCATTCAGCCACCAAAGGGAGGCAATTCCTGATGGGCGCTGCAGCTCCAACGGATACCGACCAGTCTGTGCTGAGCGAAAGAAGTCAGCCACCAATGGCCACACCTTGTAGAACTCCATTTATAGGAAATGTCCAGAATAGGCAAATCGGAGAGTAAGTTAGTGGTTGCCTTGGGAAGGGAGGAGCTAAGGGATTTCTCACTGGGGATGGCGAACCTGAGCTCAGATGGATGGCAAGATGGTTCCACAACCCGGTGAATGTATGAGGGACCACTGATTTGGACAACTTAAGGGGGCCAGTTGTGTGGTCTAAGCTGTTGAAAACTGTTTGGGCAGGCGGCTAGACCAATCTGGGTGCTGGTTTGGGCGCAGGGCCTGAGGGAGAAGAAGTGTCTAGATTGATCACCAGGGTGGCTTGGACACCTGGATAGACCAAGGGGCCTTCTGCAGACATCATTTGTACAAAGCGCTTCGCACAGTTCCTGGTTAGCAGAAAGTGTTCCAGAAATGTCAGTAATTCTTGCTGCAACTGTGGTGACCCTGTTGAAACTTGAATCCAGCCTGTCCCTCCTCTGCTCAGAACCCTTCCATGGCTCCCACTCACTCAGAGTCAAAGCAAAGTCTTCACAGTGGCCCTCTAGGCCCTGAAGATTGTCCCGACCCCCTTCATTCTCTCTGAACCTCAGCTCCTACTCTCTCTGCCCCTCTCCTCATATGCTCTGGCCAGATGAACTTCCAGGTTCCTCCACTATTCTAAGCTCAGTCCTACCACAGGGCCTTTGCACTGGTTGTTCCTTCTTCCTTGATACCCATTTCTCTCCTCCTTCACTTCCTTTCAGTTTATGCTCAAATGTCACCTCCTCAGTGAAGCCCTCCCTGATTACCTTACTAATAACTGCATCCCACCTTCTTTTCTCTCCCTAACCATGTGACATGCTAGATCTTTATTTCTTTGCATTGGTTATTGTTGTCTCTCCCACTAGAGCCCCATGAGGGCAGGGGACCTGTCTCTCCTGTTCCCTGCTGTTTTCCCAGTGCCTGCAAGAGTTTCTGACACAATAAATACTTGCTGAATGAAGAAAAGAATTCAAGGCCATTTCCTGTTGACACATTTGCTGCTGGATTAAAGCCATGGCCCCTACCCAGCCACTCTCTCGAGAGTCACCCACTTGGCGCCAAGCCAGGGCCGCTGAAAGAGAAGCTTCAGGAAAGGGTGGTATTTGGGCTCAGCTGTAACCGGAGCAGGGCGAGGCTGAGGACGGAGGTGGGAAGTGGAGAAGGGAGGACATTCCAGGCCGGGAGGATGGAGTGCACAAAGGTCTGGAGGTGTGAGACAGGCTGGAACATTTAGGAGACTTCCCCCCCCATCCCACCCACTGCCTCCCCCAGCTCAGTGGCTCACACCCAAAACCTCACAGTCATTGTCAAATCCTGCCTTATTCTCACACCCCCACACCTGATCCGTCAGCTGGCTCTGCTTTCAGAATATTCCCAGAGCCTGACCACCTCTCACCACCTCTGCTCCCACCATCACAGTTTGCTCGGATCGTTGCAGTACCATCTCCAGGGGCCTCCCTCCTTTGGCCCCCCACACATGCACACACAGTGTCTTCTCGCCACAATATCCAGGAAAGCCTGCTAACACCTAAGTCAGCTCCCATTCCCCCTCTGCTCCCGACTCTCCTGCAGCTCCCATCCCACGCAGAGCAAAAGCCTTTGGCTCTTACCCATGACCCACGAGGCCCTAAATGGTCTGCCTCTCAATATTTCTCTGCCCTCCTGTCTGGTCCTCCCGCCCTTCCCCTCCCTCACCCACCTCCAACTACACAGGCCTCATTCCTGTTCCTTGAATCACACAGTGTAAATAAGAAACTACCCCCAGGGCCTTTGCACTGGCTCTTTTTCTCTAGGGAATGCCCTTTCCCTAGATCTCCACCTGGCTGACCTCCTTGCTTCAGTCAGGGCTCTCTGCCCACATGTGACCTTTCCAGAGAGGGCTTCCCTGGTCACCAAAGATGCAGCCCCCAATTCTTCGAAGGCCCCCACCTTCGCGGGGCCCTGAGCCCAGTTTTTCATTGTGTTTAGCTCTCCCTGATATCACGCTGCCTGTTTGTTTACGGAGCCCATTAGGACAGGATCGTTGTTTACCTTGTTCCCAGCTCTCTCCCTAGTGCCTGTGCACAGGAGATGCTCAAAAATTGTGTGTGTAGGGGCGCCTGGGTGGCTTAGTGGGTTAAGCCTCTGCCTTCAGCTCAGGTCATAATCTCAGGGTCCTGGGATTGAGCCCCGGGCTGGGCTCTCTGCTCAGCAGGGAGCCTGCTTCTTCCTCTCTCTCTGCCTGCCCCTCTGCCTACTTGTGATCTCTCTCTGTCAAATAAATAAAATCTTAAAAAAAAACATGGTGTGTCTAGTGATTGAAGGGGTGAGCCTGCAGTGACAGGGGAGAAGGACTTAAGCGGGGGGCAGGGGTGAGGTGCCCAGAAGGTCTGGTCTGCTGAGCCAAGTTGCCTAGGATCTCCGGGGCCAGAAGGGGCCCTTGCCCAGGATGACCAGGATCAGGGCGTAGAGCCGCTTCCTCGTTTTTAGAATCAGGGGGCCACAGGGGTGTGAGGGGCTCGGCAAGGGATATTCCATGAGCCACTGCACTGCCTCAAACCTAATTTATTCCCTTTCCCTCATTCATTCATTCATTCAGCAACTACCTGTCTTCATCCCAGCAGGCAGAGGCAGAGGGAGAAGCAGGCTCCCTGCTGAGTGGGTATTTCCCCAATGCGGGGCTTGATCCCAGGGCCCTGGGATCATGACCTGAGCTGAAGGCAGATGCTTAACCGACTGAGCCCCCTAGGGCCCCCCTTTACTTCATTTTCATCGAGGTGTAGTTTACATACGGTCACACTCACATCGCAGGAGTGCAGCTAGATGGGTGTTAACAAATGCGTACAGTTCTGCAAGCACCGCCCAAAGAAGATCTAGAACATTCCTGTTCTGCAGAAAGTCTCCTTGAACCTCACGCGAGTGGGGGCTGCCAGTTGGTATCTTTAGAGCCTGTGCCCGTTAGCACAGAACAACAATTTGGAAGTGCGTCCCTGTTGTTGGCTTTGTTCCTTCCTTACTGCTGCGGTGCATGCCATTGTAGAGACGACCACGGTCTGGCCATCCGTCTCCTATTGGATCTTTTTCAGTTCGGGACAAGGGTGAACGAGCTATGTGCAGGTCTCAACGTGGATCTCTGTTGTAATGACACTTGGGTAAATACCTAGGAGTGGGATGGTGGGGTCAGAGGGTGGGGGTATGTTTAGCTTGATAAGAAAAGCAGCAGCTTGAGTGTTTAATACCACACTGAACACTCACCAGGCCACAGATGTTGTCCTAACAGGTCTCAGAGACAGATATTGTTATCAGCCCATTTTACAGAAGAGAAAACAGAGGCTCTGAGAGCTCATGGTCCTGGCCCGTGGCCATAAACACTTAGGAAGAAACAGGGCTGGGGCTTGACCTTGGGCATGAAGGCGGCGTGCCCAAGGGCTATGCCAGCAAGTCCAGATCTGCTGGTTGGATTTTTCTAACAAGGGAGAGAGACATTTGTGTAGGTCTGACTATAGAATCTGAAGCAACACTTCCACTCTGTCCAGACCCTCTCTGTCTATAGTGTATTTGTCTTTGATCATCATTAAAGTAAAAGCCCCCCAAATTGGAAGCTTCCTCAATGCTCCTCGGTAGGAAGTGGCTTCATAAAAGGGGGGGCATCCGTTCTATGAAATATTATACAACTGTCTAAAAAATGAGAAGGAAGGTCCCCTGGGTGGCTCTGTCAGTTAGGCATCCAACTCTTTGTTTCAGGTCAGGTCATGATCTCATGGGTCATGGGATCAAGCCCTGCTTCATCGCATCCCAGGCTCAGAGGGGAATCTGCTTGAAGATTCTTTCCCTCTGCCCCCTCCCCCTACTCTCACATGCTCCCTCTCTCTCAAATAAATGAATGAACTTTTAAAAAAATTAAAAATGAGAAGGAGTCTTGGACTGATAGAGAAAGAGTTCTAGGATGTATTGTCAACTGAAAAACCCAAGTTACAGAACACTGAATGCAGTGCAATGCTATTTGCAAAAGAAGAAAAGTAGAAAGCAACAGTAATCCAAAGCTACTTTTTGAGGCACATACATATACATGCTCAGATGAAAGGTATTCAAGGATACAAAACAAACTTGTAAAACAAATTTGGGGGTGGACATGAAACACGCAGTCTGGATCATTTGAATTTTGTCTTCTGTTTTGGTGTAAGTAACCCACAGGTTTTCTCCAGCTTTATTGAGGTATAACTGATATACAAAAACTTCACATAATATGTACAATTTGATGACTTTAAACATACATATACACTCGTGTTACCATCACTACAGTCCAGGTAATAATACCATCACCTCCAAGAGTTTCCTGTGTCGTCTTGTGTATGTGGTTTGTCTTTGTTGATTTTTGCTTTTATTTATTTTTTTGAGATTTTATTTATTTATATGACAGAGAGAGATCACAATTAGGCAGAGAGAGAGGAGGAAGCAGGCTCCCCACTGAACAGAGAGCCCAATGCGGGGCTCGATCCCAGGACCCTGGGATCATGACCTGAGCTGAAGGCAGAGACCTTAACCCACGGAGCCACCCAGGCGCCCCTTTGCTTTTATTTTTTGTTTTTCAGGTAAGGATACTTAAGAAAAGAGCTACAATCTTTTCAAAGTCTTTTTAAATTTTTTTTTTATTTTTTAATTAACATATAATGTTTTATTAGCCCCAGGAGTACAGGTCTGTGAATCACCAGGCTTACACACTTCACAGCACTCACCATAGCACATTCTTTTCAAAGTTTTAAGTACACAATACCATATTGTTTACTTTAGACACTATGTTGTGCAATAGATCTCTGGAACATTTTTTTTTTAAGATTTCATTTATTTATTTGACAGAGAGAGATCACGAGTAGGCAGAGAGGCAGGCAGAGAGAGAGGGGAAAGCAGACTCCCATGAGCAAGGATCCCCATGTGGAACTTGATCCCCAGACCCCAGGATCATGACCTGAGCCAAAGGCAGATGCTTAACCAACTGAGCCACCCAGGTGTCCCGAGATGATGAAGTTTTAGGGACAGAAACAGCCAATGAACTTCAAGACAATAACTTGTGAGATTATCTTTCTACTTGAAACATAATTATTTCAATGTATTGATTTAAAACAACTTGACATCTAACTTTACGGAATGGGGACCCTTCATCAATAATAAATAGTCGTAGGGCATCTGCGTGGCTCCATCGGTTAAGTGAATGGGATTAGATTATGATCCTGGGGTCCTGGGATCGAGTCCTGTGTCAGGCTCATTGCTTAGCAGGAAGCCTGCTTCTCCCTCAGCCTGCCCCCCACCTCTCTCTCTGACAAATAAAGATTTAAAAATCTTTAGTAAAATAAAATATGATTACCAGGTATGAGAAGTCATGGGCATGATTACCTTGGCGGGAGCACCACAGGGCACAGGAGGCAAGGTTTTCCTGTTTTGTTCCAATCAGGGTGCTGGATAACTGGTGTGTCCGCTTAGAATTAATTCACCCTGCTGTCCACTACTGAACTGTGTTCTCTTTTATATGTACATTGTAACCTAATTAAAAACTTAAGAGAAAATGTTATTGTTGCCAGGGAAGCAAATAATCAGATAAGACAACTAGTGTCTCAGGCTTTTTAGGAACAAAATTGCCTGGTGAGGAGGAGCCTGGGCTGTCTGCGTTCGAATCCCAGCTGTCCCACTTAGGCTGTGTGGCTTTGGGCGAGTTGCTTAACCTCTCCGAACCTCAAATTGTATCTGTGAAGTGAAGGTAATAACTACGTACCTGGCAAAATTGCCCAAGATAACGAGGGCAAGACATTTAGTAGAATCATTGTCACAGGGCAGATGGTCAATACACAGTACTACCACTGTTTTTGCCATAGATGGCATAAAGCTTAAAGAAAGAGAAAACGCTGAGCTTGGGGGAGGGAAGGGAAAAAGGACTAGAAGATGCTGAACCTCAATACCGATAAAATGGGCAAAGAACGGGAACAGAGAAGTCACAGGCAGAACTACAATGGATTACAAACTCGTGAGAACACATTTCTTTTCTTTTTTTAAGATTTTATTTATTTATTTGGCAGACAGACACATCGAGAGAGGGAACATAAGCAGGGGGAGTGGGAGAGGAAGAAGCAGACTCCTCGCTGAGCAGGGAGCCCGACACAGGGCTCGATCCCAGGACCCTGAGATCATGACCTGAGCTGAAAGCAGACGCTTAACTACTGAGTCACCCAGGTACTCCTACATTGATTTTCATTATGAGCTTTCTCAATGGAACGTATCGCTCTCTGAGATAACCTTGTCCAATGATTTATTAGTTGGCTGCCCATCACCTCTCCCTACATCCTCTAGAATGTGAGTCTCTTTTGTCCCCCTGAGCCTAGACATGTAACAGGTGCTTAATAATTATTTTTAGATTCTTTGAATATATAATATATTTATTTATTTAAATAAATGAAAATGAGAGTGAACTGTTCACTTATGCATTAGCAAAGGGCTCATAAAATAATGACATTCAATGATAACAAAAATTCAGGGACACAAATCCTGCCAGACCGAGCTTATTATGAGCACACAGAGATTATTTTAACCTTTCTAGAAACTGACTTGGCACTCTTTTCCAGTATTCCATTCCTGGGACTAGGTTCTAGGAAAATAACATAAGATCCGCACAAAAGTTTATGCATGATGATTTTCCCTATTGCATTATTTGTAAGTTTTTTTTTTTTAAACCCACAGAATTGGATATAACAAATATTTATACTAATAGACTTTATAGGGGTGCCTGGGTGGCTCAGAGAATTAAGCCTCTGCCTTAGGCTCAGGTCATGATCTCAGGGTCCTGGGATCGAGCCCCGCATCGGGCTCTCTGCTCAGCAGGGAGCCTGCTTCCTCCTCTCTCTCTGCCTGCCTCTCTGCCTACTTGTGCTCTCTGTCAAATGAATAAATTTAAAAAAACCTTTATAGGTTCTGTAGCATTATGGAATATCATGCAATTGTTGTAAATGAAATGGGAAAATGTTTTTATGTTTTATGGTCTATTAGGTAAAAGTAAGCAGGATTCAGAAGTGCTGTGTAATGTGTTCTCACAGCAAGAAACAGAAGGAAAATGATCCATAATTTTTAAATTACTGGACAACTCAATAGCAAATAATGGCAGAATCGCCAACGGTTTCTGTTTTTGCTTTTTGCTTATCTGTATCTCCAAACTCTTTACAAAAATATGGATGCAATTGGTTTTTGTTTGTTTGTTTTCTTTTCTTTTGTTTGTTTGTGAGTGCAAAGAAAGAGAATTCTCTTCAGAATGAGTGTTCACTTCCTCTGGGCAGTCAGGGATTCTGTCTGGAGATGGGTGGAAACAAATCCAAAAATGCAGAACCAGTGCTGGACACAGACGTAATTACCCCAGTGAGAGCCTGGAAATGAACCAAATGGCCAACAGCAGGGAACTGGGGAGTAAATGAGAATCTATCCCTAGACTCTGAAGCACACATTAGAAATCATGTTTATGAAAAGCCTGAAACCACAGCAAATGCTTATTATGTTTAAAATAATGTGTAAAACCATAAGAGACTCTTAATCTCACAAAACGAACTGAGGGATGCTGGGGGGAGGGGGTTAGGGAGAGGGTGGTTGGGTGACAGACATTGGGGAGGGTATGTGCTATGGTGAGTGCTGGCAATTCACAGACCTGTACCCCTGGGCCAAATAATACATTATATGTTAATAAAAACAATTAATAAACAAAAAATAAAATAAAATAAAATAATGTGTAAAACAGTAAGATATAAAATGACATATGCAGTATTATCCTCTCCTAGGGAGGATTATATATATGTGTGTATATATATACTATGTATGTATATATTGTATATATTATATATACACACACATATGCAACATAGAGGGGACTATATATAGTGTGCATTATATATGTATATAGATAAAATGTAAATTTTACCTATATATATGAAATTGGAGACAAAAAGAGGGTGCTAACAACACGGTTTTACAAAAATAAAACCTGGAAATAAATGGGTCTCAGTGTTACTTGTTATTTCTTTTTTTTTTTTTTTAATTTAATTTATTTATTTGAAAGCAAGAGAGCAGAGCAGGGGGAGGGGCGGAGAGAGAAGCAGTCTCCCTGCTGAACAGAGAGCCCAGTGCAATCCCAGGACCCTGAGATCATGACCTGAGCTGAAGGCAGAGGCTTAACCTGCTGAGCCACCCAGGCAACCCCCCCCACCCCACGCAGGTTTTTATCCCCATGTATTTCCCACATATTTGAACCTTTATAAATACATACTTCTGCAGATCTTTGTCCACCTAACCCTTGCACAACATACTGTATGAATTGTACTGTAATTCGTCTTTGTCCATTAACATGCCTCCAAGGGCTGATTGTCCCTCCCACCTGCTTGTGGTTTGAAATACATGGCATACCATGTTCATGAAGTCCTTGCTTATTTAATTATTGTCTTCCTGATACCATCTGGGTCGTTCCCAATTCTTTTGCCATGATAAAAAACATGGCCGTGACTCTCTTCCTCTTTTTCCTCCTTCATGATTGTCAGCTGTTCCATCCTGAGCCTGTGTTTTCATGAACATGAATATCAGGGGTGATTTCCAAGTTCCTGAAAGTCAAGTTGGGACACCCCTGATCTGATGGACTAAATGCCCATAACCCCCTCTGGGGAGCCCCCTCCCCGGGTGTTAAGGGCGACCTGGTCTTGTCTCAGGATTCCCAACCACAGGTTTGAAGAGGGGGATAAAGGTCCCTCCACATCCTGCCAGTGACTATTCTGTAAGAGACTCTGCACAGTCTCGGGGATCTGAAAGAAGACTGGGGCTGTGTCTCTTTAGGTTCCAGGACCACAGTCCCTTGACCTTAGTGCAGAGAGAGGAGCACTAGGTGAGGGGACAGGGCCCCTGATGCTAGAGGCTGGAAGCATCCCAATTAACCTTCGTCTGCTCCAACCCAGGCATTTTCCCATTGCTGGTTCCCTACTTCTCATTCAACCCTGAAATAGACCAACCGTGTTAGTTTCCCACGTTTGCTGCAACACATCCTCACAGACTAAGTGATTTCAAGCAGCTTACATTTCTTCTCTTAGAGTTCTGGAGGCCGGAAGTCTGAAGTGAGTCTTCTTGGTGTTAAATCGAGGTGGATCGGTTCCCACTGGAGCCTCCAGGGAAGAATCCATTGTTTCTTTGCCTCTTGCGCCTTCTAGGGTAACTCTGCGTCTGTCTTCACGACACCATCTCCTCCTTTTCTGTGTGTGTATCAAATCTCCCCTGTGCCTCCCTCTTACAGGGACCCTTGTGATCAGGCTGGACTCCCCTGGTTATTCCAGGATCATCTCTCCATCTCAAGATCCTTAATTTAATCACACCCGCAGAATCCCGTTTGCTACATGAGATCACGCATTTACAGGCATTTTAATCACTTTAACATTTTTCTGCATCTTATGTTGACATTTAGGGGTTAGAGGTCCAGGGAAAACAGCCCCTCCCCCACCCAGGCTCTCCTACACTTAAGGATAACAATGTGCCTACTAGCACACCTTTCAGATGCAAACTGACCCATCCTGAACCCATAGTCCCCCAGATACCCTCTTTAGCCAACCCTCACACTGACCCACTATTTCCCCTGCTTTAAGTTACCCAGGACCAGATACCAGGCGACTAGAGACCACCCCTGTATCCCAAAGCCCACCAGAATTATAGGAACTAGCCAATCCTAAACTCTTCAGCCCGCCCCTGCATAAACCCTGGTAAAGGCTTTGGCTTGGGCTTCCCGCTGCACCTGCTTCTGTATCCTGACCAAACCCCGTGCTCCCCCCAGGTGTTTGCTTAGAACCCTATCCTGAAGTGTAACATGTGTGCATACCCCCTCCCCTGGCACTACCACCTCCCTCAAATTAACCACCATGAAAAATGGCCATGGACTGGAGGAGCCATTTAAACATTGAGCCTGGGGTGCCTGGTTCAGCCAGTTAAGTCAGTTAACTTAACTGACTGGTTTAGTCAGTTAAGCGGCCTTGTTTGGGCTCAGGTTGTGGTCTTAGGGTGGTGGGATTGAGCCCCCGTCAGGCTCACATGCTGGGAGTGGAGTCTACTTAAGAGTCTGTCTCTCCCTACCCCCATCCCCCTCCCAAAAGAGTGGGAGGGGCCACAGCAGAGAAATGAACTCTGGAGCAGAGGGCCCAAACTCTTGGGACAGGCCAAAATAGCTTGTCTTACAAGCAATTGTGTAGTAAACAGGATGCGGGAATCTTGATCGTCAGAATGTTGGTTGTGGACTTTTGGAGACAGAATAGTTAAGGAGAGCATACTAGGAGTAGCTACGTTTATTGATACAAAAAAGCGACTGAGCCTGTTAGGACCAATTGAAATTTTTCTTTTTAAGATTTTGTTTATTTATTTGAGAGAGTGAGCGAGCCCAAGCAGGGGGAGCAGCAGGCGGAGGGAGAAGCAGGCTCCCTGCTCAGCAGGGAGCCCGACACTCAGTCCCAGAACCCCGGGATCATGACCTGAGCTGACTTACCGACTGAGCCACCCAGACACCCCCTAAATGACAATTCTTTGATCCCAAAGAAACACTCTATTTGCCTCTCACCACAGCTCTTTATTTTCAGCTCCAACCTGACTTCTAATAGCATGAGTTGGTTTTGCTCCTTCTAGAACATTCTATACATGGAATCACACAGTGGGCACTCTTTGACACCTGGCTCCCTCCACTCAGCATCATTTAGGAAATTCCGCGTTGCTGTTGTCGTCACCTGAGTGCTGAAGTGTTTTAAAGCAAACGCCAGACAGCAGGACGTCTCACCCTACAATATTTGGTTTGTGTCCCTAAAACATAAGGACAGCTTCCCCCTCCACACACACACACATAACCACAATACAGGAGAGTCATTCCTTAACAGTGAGTCCCTCCTTCATATTCAAGTGTCCCCACTTGAGCTGGTTTGTTTGAACGAGGATCCTTAGGGGCACCTGGCTGTCATAGTCTGTGGAGCATGCAACTCTCGATCTCAGAGTTGTGAGTTCAAGCCTCATGTTGGGTATAGAGATTTCTGGAAGGAAGGAAGGAAGGAAGGAAGGAAGGAAGGAAGGAAGGAAGGAAGGGGAAGGGAGGGGAGGGGATGGAAGGGAATGAAGAAGGAAGAAGAGGAAAGGAAAGGAAAGAAATAAATGAACCAGGACCCTAGCTAAGGGTCCCGTGTTTTGTCTAGTTGTAAGATCTCTTCAGTTTCTTCTCCACTGGGCAGTCCCGCTGTGAGACTGAGCTATAAGAAACATATACTTGGTCTTCATCTCATTTCCTGCACAAGAGCTTCTAAAGCCCAGGGATCAGTGAAAGTACCCACATCGTGGGAGGGTGGCATACCTCACAGCACAGAACTTCTTACACTCTGGATCTCCTCCTCCTCGCCCCATACTCCTCTTCATCTGGCCGTTCATCTGGATCCTTCATAGAATCCTTTGTGATGGACTGATAAAGATAAGAAAAGGGTTTCTCTGCATTCTGGGAGCTGCCATAGTGAATTCTCAAATTCTCAAACCTAAGGAGGCATTGGAGGGAACCTTCCATGGATGGCTGGTTGGTCAAAAGTATAGGTGACAAAACTGGGACCCGGGCCTGGGATCTGAAGTGGCGGCCAGTCTTGAGGGACCGAGAGCCCTTCATCTGTGGGGTCTGTGGTGACTCCGGGTAGTGAGGATCAGAATTGAATTGAAGTGTTGGACCCCCAGCTGGGGTCCAGAGAGATGGGGAATTTGTTGGTTCAGGGTGGGGGATGGGGAGGGGGGGACAGCCCACACTTCTGGTGTCAGCGTGCTGTGAGGAGAGAAAACCCTCTCTCCCCCATTTTATTTTTTTATTCGTTTTTAAAGATTTTGGTTTTTTAAGGAATCTCTACACGCCATGTGGGGTTCGAACCCACAACCCCAAGACTGAGAGTCACGGGCTCTCCCACCTCAGCCAGCCTGCCAGGTGCCCCTCACCTGCACTTTAATATAAAATATTTCAAACACGCAGAACAATCCAAAGGATTAGACACTGAATACCCCACACTCGGCCCTTAGAGTCAGTGTAGACGGTTTCACTCTGCTTCACGGACTTTCTGTTCACCGATTTTTTTAAATTGAGATACAACTGACAGGTAACATTGCGTAAGCTCAAGGTGTACCTGTGTGTCAATCTCCTACATTTTACTGTTGCAATAAGATTACCCCTAGAGCATTAGCTAACACCTCTAACACGTCACATTATTATCATTTCTTTTTTGTGGTAGGAACAATAGGGATCTAGTCTCTTAGCAACTTTGAAGTTTATGACACAGTGTTGCTGTCTATAATCACTGTGCTTGGTGCTGGATATCCAGGACTGACTTATCTATCCGTCACAAGTTTGCGTCCATCTTATTTTTATAAGTCAAGTTTCTTGCGGTGTCATTTACCTACGTCATACAATTTCAGTATGGTAAAACTCATCCCCTTAGAGTGCCTGACTCTATTTTATTTTATTTTTAAGATTTTATTTGTTTATTTGACAGAGAGAGAGAGACAGCAAAACAGGGAACACAAGCAGGGAGAGCAGGAGAGGGAAAAGCAGGCTTCCCGCCGAGCAGGGAGTCCAATGTGGGGCTCAAACCCAGGACCCTGGGATCATGACCTGAGCTGAAGGCAGACGCTTAATGACTGAGCCACCCAGGCCCCCCTGGCTCAATTTTGAAAGTACAAAGCTCAATGAGTAGGTTTTTATTGATTGATTTATAGCTTTACTGAGGTCATTAATATACAATAAACTGTACACGTTCGAAAGTACACAGTCTGGCAAGTTTTGACCTCTGTGTCCCCCTACGAGGTCGTGGCCACAGTCAAGACAGTAAACACATCTATCACCCCAAAAGTTTCCTGGGCTCCTTTGTCATTCCTCCTTCCTACCCTTTCCAACCCAATCCCTGTCCCCAACCTCCCACCCACCTGCTTTCTGTCACTGTAGATCAGTCTGCGTTTTCTAGACTTTTATATAAATGGAATCATATGGAACGTTCTATTTTTTGTCTGGCTTCTTTGGCTCAGCAGGATTATTTTGAGGTTTGTCCAACATTGTTTCGTGTATCAGTTCATTCCTTCTGCCCGTGGAGCAGTAGTCCCCGGTCTGGATGGGCCAATCTCCTGACCCATTTGCTTGTTGATGGATGTCTATGTTGTTCCCGATTTTGCTTATAATGAAGTGGCTGTGGACGTCCAGGTCCAAGTCTTGGGACCAGGATGGACGTGTGTTTTCCCTTCTCTTGGGTAAATTCCAGGACTGTGATGGAGGGTCACACCAGTCGATGTTTGCCTTGTGAAGAGACAACAAACTGTTTTCCAACGTAGCTGTGTCGTTTTGTACCCCTCCAGCCATATAGAAGAACTCCCATTGGTTTCACATTCTTTTTTTTTTTTTAATATTTTATTTATTTATTTATTTATTTGACAGACAGAGATCACAAGTAGGCAGAGAGGCGGACAGAGAGAGGAGGAGGCAGGCTCCCCACTGAGCAGAGAGCCCCATGTGGGACTTGATCCCAGGACCCCGAGATCATGACCTGAGCCAAAAGCAGAGGCTTTAACCCACTAAGCCACCCAGGCGCCCCGTGGTTCCACATTCTTGCCAGCACGTAGCCTTTCTTTATTTTTCTTTCTTTTTTTTTTTAAGATTTTATTTTGGGGGGCGCCTGGGTGGCTCAGTCGTTAAGCATCTGCTTTCAGCTCTGGTCATGATCCAGGGTCCTGGGATCAAGCCCTGCATCGGGCTCCCTGCTCGCCAGAAAGCCTGCTCCTCTCTCTCCCACTCCCCCTGCTTGTGTTCCCTTTCTTGCTGTGTCTCCCTCTGCCAAATAAATAAATAAACAAAATCTTTTAAAAAATTTTTATTTTTGAGTAATCTCCACACCTAACGTGGGGTTCAAACCCATGAGCCCCAGATCAAGAGTTGCAGGCTCCGCCAACTGGACCAGCCAGGCACCCCTAGTGGGTATATAATATTCTGACACCAATACCAATTCTGATGTATGGATTTTTTTTCCCCACGCCAAGCAATTCTCCAACTCTAGCTGGGTGCCCTATAATTCAATTAGGACACTGTCTCCCTGGAGACACCATCAGAACCCACAGGTGAAGGGCTCTGTCCTCCAAGACCGCCCTTCCCCCTGTTTTGGATGCCAATGACCCCAGCTGTCACCTTCTATTAGCTGATGCGAGGTTCTAATGACTCTTAGGTTGGATGAATTTGCTGGAGCAGCTCACACAACTCCGAGAAACATTTTACTTCCTAGATTCCGAGTTTATTATAAAAGGCTATAACTCAGGAGCAGCAGATGGAAGAGATGCATAGGGGCAGACGAAGCGACCATGCTCTCTCCAAGCTCAACTCTATTCCCGATCTTCATGGGTTCACCAACTTTCAGCTTTGTACAGAGGTTTCATTATCGGTGTGATTGATTAACTCATTGGCCGCTGGCAATTAATTCCACCCCCAGCCCCTCTCTCCTCCCCAGAGGTGAGGGGGCAGGATGGAGGTTCCTCTCATCTCCAGGCAACCATCCACATCCTTAGGTCTTTTCCAAAAGTCACTTCATTAACATATACTCAGGTGTGGTTGAAACACCATCAAATCATGCTGCTGTTGCTTAGGAAATGCCAAGGGTTTTAGGAGCTTTGTGCCAGGAACAGGGACCAAATATATATTTCTTTTTCTTTTTTAAGTTAAAATTTTTTTAGGAATCTTTGCACCCATTGTGGGGCTCGAACTCACAACCCTGAGATCAAGAGTCACATGCTCTTCTAAATGAGCCAGACAGGTGCCCCATATATATTCCTTATTATAAACCACAACATCACGGTATGCATCTAATCTTTTGACTGATTGATTTTACTTCTTAAAATATTTTATGTACTTTATTGGAGAGAGCGAGAAAGCACGCACAGAAGGAGACCGAAAGGGAGACGGAGCAGGCTCCCTGCTGAGCACGGAGACCCACGCCCCGGCTTGATCCCAGGACCCTGAGATCGAGACCCGAGCCTGAGAGCAGACGCTTAATAGACTGAGCCGCCCAGGCGCCCTCCGTCTTTTGATTCATTTAAAAAGTGAATTGCAGAAATCAGCGCATTTCACCCCACCCTTCCACAACTGTGTCATTCACTCGGGTTCAGCTTTGTTCACAGTTGTAGCTGTTTAAATGGGATGCAATGTACATGGTGTGAAATGCAAAAATCTTAATTCAGGGAGCTTTGAGAAATGCATAACTTAAGCGGTCCTTCCCTTTTGCTGCTCCTGATCGGAGGAGCTGAGAAGCCTGGTCTGTGGTTCTGGATGGAATGCCCCACCTTCTGGGTTCATCTCTCTCTGTGGAGTCCCTTCACTTGGACCACCCACCTGCGTGCGCCGGGTTCCCCCAAAGCTGGAAGGTGTCTCCAGCAGGTCTTCTCACCACTGACATCTGGGGCCAGATGACTCTGAAGTGGGGCCCCCTTGTGTGCCACGAGGTGTTGAGCCTCATCTTGGCCTCTACCCACTATTCCCAGGAGCATCTCCTACCCCCCAGGAGGAGTCCTGGGTGGTGAGGTGAATGGACACAATCCCTCCCCCAGGGTACCGTCAACCAACCAGAAAGACAGGCTGTTACTCCTGGGCCCCCAGAGTTTCTGACTTCTTTGACCTAGGGACTGGCTTTTAAAAGCCTCCCAAAGAGATTTGGATGGGCAGCCGGGATGAGACCTAGTGACTCCCAGACTACTGTTAATTAAGCATCTATTGTGGGCCAGGCAATGTGCAAAACGTTTTTTCCGTGAGGGGTGCCTGGCTCGTTCAGTCGGTGGAGAGCGTGACCCTCGATCGAGTCCCGCACTGGGGATAGAGATGACTTTAAAAGTAATGAAATAAGTTTAAAGATTTTATTTATTTATTTATTTGACAGAGAGAGAGAGAGCAAGTGCACAAGCAGGGGGAGCAGCAGGTGGAGGGAGAGGGAGAAGCAGACTCCCCACTGAGCTGGGAACTCAACCTGGGGCTTGATCCCAGGATCCAGAGATCATGACCTGAGCAGAAGGCAGACGGGTCCTGTCCCCACGCTTTAATAAAACCACCTTTTTGCACCAAAGACTTCTGAAGAATTCTTTCTGGGGGAGCCTGGATGGCTCAGTTAGTTAAGCATTTGTCTTCAGCTCAGGTCATAATCCCAGGGTCCTGAGATCGATTCCTGCATCCGGCTCTCTGCTCAGCTGGAAACCTGCTTCTCCCTCTCCCTCTGCCTGTTGCTCCGCCCTGCTTTGTGCTCTCCCCCCAGCCCATCAAATAAATAAATAAAATATTTTAAAGAAAATAATTTTTTCTTGGCTGTTGGCTTTGAACCGTAATGTTCTTTCCTACATCACTTACTCAGTAAATGCTACATAAGTGTTTCACAAATACAACAGAACTGAGTATGGATCTTGGTATGACTAAAGCATCCCCGGTTGGGTTTGTGCATTGTGCAATGCGGGTCAGTTTCCCTGAGCTGGGAGAGAGCCTGCCGAGTCAGAGGAAGAGTCCCAGGTCCCAGAGGGAAACTGGGATTGCCCCCAGCTCTTACCATCCTTCCATTCTGCTCCTTGACAGGCAGGGTCCCACCTCCAACTTTTGTTCCTGCAGACGGTCTGCCCTTCCCCCCGCCTTCGCCCCCTTCCAGCACTCGCTCAGACGTCACCACCTCTGGTTAAAATCGCCATTCAGGGCTCCTGGCCGGCTCAGTCAGTGGAGTGTGCAATCTTCATCCCGGGGTCCTAAGTTTAAGCCCCACGTTGGGTGTGGAAGTTACATTTAAAACATAAAACAAAAAAGTGCAATTCAACTCCAGACCCGCTCCCAGTCTCCTAGTGCCCTGACCACCCACTGAAAACAGTCCCTCGTCCATGTTCCAGCAACTTCACCTGACTTAAGTTTTTCCCTAGTGCTTGTCGCTCTGGGCTGTTGATGCGATTTTTAGCTGCTTGTTATCTTTCTTGCCGAGGACAGTAGTTTCCCCTTGCTGCTGGAGCAAATTCCCGCAGATGTGGTCATTTAACACAACATAAACTTATCAGAAGTCCAAAGTGGCTCTTATGGGGTAAAAAAGCCTAGTGTGCCCTAGGCTGGGTCTTTTCTGGAAGCTGCAGAGGACACTCCGTTTCTGGGCCTTTTCCAGCCTCTAGAGGCCGCCTCCTGCCTCCCTCGGCCACTGCCCCTTCCTGTCTCTCTCAAACCAGCTGCGGAACATCTGTCTAGACCGTCCAGGCTCCCTCTTTGACTTCCTAGGACCCTTGTGATGACGCTGACCCCACCCTAGAAACCCAGGGGCATCTTCCCATCTCAAACCCTTGACTTGATCGTCTCTCCAAAGCCCCTTTTGCCGTCGAGGTCCCGGATCTGTTCTGGGATCATCGGGGCACGGGGTCATGACTGAGCTCCCGCCTCACACTCTCAGCCTCCGTCCAGCGCTGCATCCCCAGTGCCTGGCACAGTTCTTGGTCCACGATAGGCGCTCCGTAGGAACTCTGTAGGGGTTACTGAGAGAACGAATGGAACACAGGAGCAGGAAGGACAGGGGAGAAGTTTGGTAGAGCAGGTTTTGGGGGATCCGGGGCCAAAGAGGAAGTGTCATCCCCAGAAGGATGTGGAGGTGACGCCCCTGGCCCAAGGCTGGAGGATGATGGAAGGAGCAGGGATGAGCAGGACAGGTCAGTCGGGCGGGAGGATGAAGCATCACTCGGTCCATCCTGTTCTCCAGCCTGAGCCCGCCTCCCACCCACCTACTCACTGCCCTGCCCTCGGGCTGGGCCCAGGTCTTCCTGGAGCCACTGCAGGGAAGGAGGGGGTGTCACAGGGATGCCTGACTGGCACAGCTGGTTTGGCGGGTCCTGGCATCTTGGCAGAGGAGAGCCCTGGGGACAGGCAAGGATGCTGCTGGGAGCACCTGGGAGGACTGGAAGACGCAGGTGCCTGTGGACCCAGCGCTCCCATATCCAACACCCCCAACCCAGAAGCCTCGCCGGGTTCTGCCTCAGCGCCAAGGACCAGGAAGCTAAACTCCCTATGCCCGACCCCCTCCCAGAGCCAGGGTTCCAGGCTCCCAAGTCTTGGGCTCTCCCACATTGTCATCACCCGGCTTCACCTCCGGGGATCCCCACTCTCTGTACACCTGTGCCCCTCTTCTTTTGTGATCTGGTGAAGACCCGGCTTCTCAGGTCCGCCGCCAGTGTCCCTCCTCAGTCTCTGGCCCAAATAAGGGTCCCCAGACGTGCACTCCTCCCCCGACCCCCATCCGGGGACCAGGTGTGGCCGCCTCTGCCTCCCCTCAGCCCCAGCCCTGCCCCAGGAACAGGGTGGGCGGGGCGCCGGGGTGAGTGTGCAGGTGGGGCCCGGCCCCGCAGTATCGGCCCTGGGGCGGGCTCCTCCACTGGGATGGAGTAATCGGGGTGGGGAGCCGAGAACGAGGTTTCTGCAACGCTGCACACCCTGAGATGGACCCACTGATTAGAAGGGAAAGCTGGCGGGAGGTATAGGCTGCCTTTGAGGTGTCAGCCGCCCTCCTCCCTTCCCACTCAGCTTGATATCTTCTTTTGCCCTCTCCAAGGGGCCCCCCAGAGCCTCGGCGACAAGGGCATCCCTCGCCTGTGGCCCACCCCTTCCCTAGGTCGCGGTGTCTAGGTGTCCCAGTTTCGTGTCTGTCTAGGTCATGGGAGTCCCGGCCTCCAGCTCCTCCTTCCTCATCCGACCGAGGAATTCCTGGCCCCCAGCCCCCTCCTCCCTCAGACCCAGGAGCCAGGACCACCAGCTTCTGTACTACTCCCCAATCTAATTCAGATGGATTCCTTATTCCCGACTCCAGGATTTGGGAGCCCTGCCCACAACCTCCGCCCTCCTGGGAACCCAGCCTCTAAGCCGCCAGAGCTGGCCTGGTCCTGGCTCTCCCAGAATTCCCGGCAATTACTAGCTTTTAATGGAAAGGTCAGGCTCTGGAGGTGACAATAGCCCAGATTCTGTGGAAACATGACCTCATGACCCAGTGACCTCCCTTTGCCCACATCTGAGCTCCCAGAACAAAATGGCATAGCCTGGGGCTTCCCAGGGCCCCAGTGGGGGCCTGGGAAAATACCAAGGAATTGGTTTGGGGGGGCCCAGAACAGGGGAACACATGTGAGACCTTCCCTGACATCTGAGGCCAGAGGGGCTCCCCTCCTAGTCAGTGGTGTACAGTGGTGACATATTCATCTTCATGGGGGGCTTGCTGGCCAGCCTAGCCCACCTTTACCTAGCACTGATCCCTGCTACCCTTAACCCCCCAGGGACAGGTCTGAGCTCCCACCCCAGGGCCCCAAAATGTCCCCTTTATCCCCAGATTCTCCCTCCTTGGACAAAGAACATCCCTTCCAGGTGTCTCTCCAGTGTCCGTGTCTTTGTCCCCACCAGACCCTGCACTTGGGAGCTTTAGGCTTCTCACCTGGAGAGGTTCCCCTCCTGGGGCATCCTTGTCACTGGAAAGCCATCCCTGACCTCCCACAGGGGCCCAGGACCTGCAGGCAGGATACCAACCAGACTGCATTTGCCCCAGGCCAACAGACCCAAGCCCACCAGTATGCAACCCACCCATGTTATTTTCAACCTTCCAGTAGCCACATTAAAAAAAAAAGAGAGACATTGATAAGATTAATTTGAGGAATGCATTTTACTTAATCCAGTATGTCTAAAAGACCATCATTTCCCCATGTAATCAATATAAAAATTACTCGGGATATATTTTACATGCTTGAGCTCAATGGCAATGCTCAGTTCCAAGGGTTAAGTCAGAATGTAATCTTTTTTTTTTTAAGATTTTATTTATTTATTTGACAGACAGAGATCACAAGTAGGCAGAGAGAGAGGAAGGGATGCAGGCTCCCCACCGAGCAGAGAGCCCGACGTGGGGCTCAATCCCAGGACCCCGGGATCATGACCCGAGCCAAAGGCAGAGGCTTTAACCCACTGAGCCACCCAGGCACCAAGTCAGAATGTCATCTTACCAAAGCATTACTGTTGCATTTATGAGGAAAGTATTCGATGCTGTTTCTGTTTTTAAAGTTACATGTAAGTTAATTAACATTAAATATAACTGGAAATGTTCACTTCCCGGGTCACGTGAGCCACGTTTCTAGTGCCCATGGCCACATGTGGATGATGGGTCCTGTGTTGAGAGGGCAGCTCTAAGCCATGTTTACTCACTGTCTTGTTTGTGGATGCAACGCCAAGTCCTGCAGAGGAGGCCTCTCCAGAGAGTTGGAGGGATGAAGGATGGGTGGTTGAGGGATGGATGATGGATGGATAGAGGGATGATGGATGGAGGAAGGGATGATGGATGGATGGTTGGAGGATGGATAGATGGATGGATGTTTGGGGGGTGGATAGATGAATGGATAGAAGGATGATGGATAATCCCTGCTCCTCCCAGGGAGCACCAGCGGACACCAGCTTTTCCACTTTCTTCTCCACCCCCCCACACCTCTAAATCTCTTTCCTGTCCCTCAGATGCCTACCCCATGTCCCTGTTGATGGGGTCAGTGATACCCATTATTGTCCCTCCACTCCTGTCATTGGGTAAGAAGCCACCCTGTCTTCTGTTTCCCCTTGCCACCTCCTCAGTAGTCTAGGACCATACAACATGGTCTTGCCTCTCCCCATCCTTACCCACATCTTCTGAAGATCCAACTAATTCTCTAGGCACCACCATCGGCCAGTTGCTCATTCCCCTCACCCTGTGATGATTCACTCATTCCATCCACAGCATTTACCCAGGAACCCCTAAGTCCCAGCAACTTTTCCAGGCACTTCCCTTGGGCTACAAGAGGGGACAAACATATAATAAGCCTTGTCTTCGTGGGACTGACAGTCTGATGAGGAGATAGACAGTCAGCAAGACCAAGAAGTAAAACATTTAGGATGTCAGAAGGTAATGAGTGAAAAGGTTGGAGACCTTGGTGGGCGAGTTCAGGAAGGAGAAGAAGGGCCAGGTACAGTGAAGGGAGGCTCCAAAGCATCCAGCTTTCTGGGAAGTGTACACCAAACAGAGGAACGGCAGTGCAAAGGCCCTGAGGTACAAACATTTCTATGTCTCTGGGTTACTTTATCTAAATGGTCTCTTGTCCAGTCAGGTACAGCCACCAGGTCTTCCTTCTCCCTTCAACATTCTCCTCTAAACTCTCCCTGGGTCTTCCTAGATGTCCTTGTCCCCCAGGGCAATCCCCTTCCCAAGTTTCCTTCCCAGTCTCCCTCGAGGGTTTGAGTGTTCTGGTCCCCCTAGACTGTCCCTCTCCTCTGGAAGTTGAGGTTGGCACAAGTGGGTTTCTCCTCCGGTTCTGACAGTGCTGTGGGGGAACCTGGTACAAGGTTCAGGGGAGGTTCCCATGGGAGGGATAGGACAGGGTTGTCACCTCCTCAGAGCTGGAAACAAAGTCATTAAGGCAGAAGAAAGGCAGGGCAGCCCAGCCCAGAGGGCCAGGAAAGGTGTCCCAGCTCAGCGCCCCTACTTCCCTGACATCAGGGAAGTCCATCATCCCCAGGCAGGGAGAGCAAGCCCTCTTGATTTCCCCCACTCCCTTCAAGGGAGCCCCCTGCCCAGATGGGCACATCAAGGCTAATTCTGAAAGTAGCCAAGGTAAGATTCCAACTCATCTGTTGGGAGTGGGGCTGGGGGAGGCTCCCCACACCACAGCACCTCAGCCGTGGGCCTTTGGGCAGATGAACCAAGGGGGTGTGTTGCCCCGGAATGTTTGTCTTCTGCCTGACATTGGAGTGAGAGTGGGTAACACTGTGTGCCCCTGGGCAGCTCATCCCACCTCTCTGAGTTGCCTTTATGCATCTGTTATGTGAGTCTCATGTGCCCTATCCCTCCTGTGTGCAACAACACGGGGCAGACAATAATTGGTCAGGAAATCGAATTTAATTTAATTTTACTTTATTATTTATTTTTTAAAAGATTTTATTTATTTATTTGACAGAGAGAGAGAGAGAGAGAGAGAGAGGGACGGCAGGAACACAAGCAGGGGAATGGCAGAGGGAAAGCAGGCTTCCCACCAAGCAGGGAACCCAACGTGGGGCTTGATCCTAGGACACTGGGATCACGACCTGAGCCAAAGGCAGACACCTAATAACTGAGTCACCCAGGCACCCCTTTTATTTTATTTTTTTAAATATTTTATTTATTTGAGAGAGAGAAAGAACGCAAGTGGAGAGAGGGGCAGAAGGAGAGGGAAAGGGAGAAGCAGGCTCTCCACATTCTCCTTCGCAAGGAACCCAATGTGGATTCAATCCCAGGACCCTTGGATTGTGACCTGAGCCAAAGGCAGACACTTAACTGAGCCACCCAGGTGCCCCTTGGAAATCTAATTTTAAATGGCAACCATTCTGTATTTACTCAACAAACCAAATTTTCTCTGGCATATATTAGAGAAATGACAGAAAAAATTCTGGGAAGATTCCACTGAACTGTTGATGGTGATTCTCTCCATGGGTAGAAGGGGGCTTACGGCAGTCCTTATTTTCTACCCAGACGTGCCTGCTCGGATATTTTCTTTCTTTTCTTCCGTTTTTTGGGGTTTTTTTTAAACAAAGTACACATATGCCTTCTGTCATATAAAAGTAAGTCATTTCTGAGAAGAACATTGGACTTCGTGGCCAAGTTCAAAGTCTCTGAGGGGTGATGAAATAGGTGGGCTGGGGTTGGAGTTGCAGAGAACAGGGAGGCGTGGCCAAAGATTCTCAGGGGCTGGCATGGATGGAGTACACAGGCAGGAGGCCAGACTCCAGGCAGGACCTGGAGGGCCTTGGGACTGAGGGGGCAGGAAGGGAGAGCTCTGGGAAGGACTGGAGGCAGGGAGACTGGGGTGAGGCTAGGGGGAGGGAGGGAGAGGAGGCCTGGGGGCACACGCAGGGGGAGGGCATGGGGTGGAGAGTCCCAGCACAGGACAGTGGGGCTGGATACTCACAAGCCTCCAGGAGGGAGAGGAGGGGAGGGGCAAGGTCTGGGGGTGACCCGGGGACCCACGGGGCCATCCCCGAGATGGCAACCGGGCAGGAGGGAGGATTCTGGGGAGCCACTCGGGTCCCGCCCCAGCTGGAGATGGGGTGTGTCTGAGTCGCCTGGGAGGGGCCCAGAGGAGATGGTAGGGGCCCTCGTGAGGGGCATCCTCCTGGGTCCTGGGGTTCCAGAAGCTCATGGAGAAGAAAGCTGGAGGTGCCATTAGGACCCGTTAGGGTCCTAACACAGACCTAACACACAGTCAGGTCTGGACGTGTCGACCGGGTGAGGGTTATTTAGCCCCATTCTTCGGATAGAGAAACTGAGGCTCAAGGGGGCACTGAGCAAGAAGGGCTGGGGATTTGCTGGCCCCTGGATGTGGGGGAGCAGGGAGGAGGGAGGCTCCCAGGTGCCCGGGTCAGGGGTGAGGCCCCCCCGAAGTGGGAGCCCGGGAGGGGAGCCCATTGAGCTCTGGAGGGAGAAACTGCAGAACCCAGAGGCCAGGAGAGCGGGAGATGGGAGGGCTGAGCAGAGGATGCTGGGGCCCCCCTCCAGCCGGCCTGGGACAGCCTGGTGAGCGCCCTCAGCCCCAGAGACCCAGAGGCCCTGCAGGCTTGTCTTGTCCACATCACACAGCCATCAGAACTCAAGTCCCTGTGCCCTGGCTCCTGGCTGAGGGAGGGGAAGGCAGGGGAGGGACCCGAAGGCTACAGCCTGGGCTGGAGGGGCCCAGAGGGCCAGTGCGGAGACTCGCAGGGCAGAGGGGAAGGTACTGGGGCTGGGAGGTCACCTAAGCGGCTGGCAGTGTGATCCTGGGCAGCCCGCCTGCCCTCTCTGAGCCTCCACTAGCTCATCTGGAAACGGGGCCTCGGGGAGGGGGTATCACCAAGGCTGTCGAGGACGGGAGGGACCGCAGACCCCGGGGGTCAGACCCATCGCGTTCGGATCCGCTTCAGGCTGCATGACCCCGGTCGTGACACTTTCACTCTCAGCCTCAGTTTCCCCATCCGGAAAGCGGGTATGATAAAAGTGTCTGACTCATCCCCGGGAACAAAAGGGTCCCGCTCAGGAGGTGGGGAGCGCCGTGCCCTAATGTCTCCCATGAGGGCTGCCCGGGGGCCCATCCTCCTGTCCTTCGAGCCCCCGGGGGACACACAGAGCCTCTGGCTTGGGGACTCAGCTGCGTCCCCACCCCTGCCCTCCCCTGCTCTCCCATCCTTCCCCAAGCCGAGCAGGGGGTTCTAACACTGTCCCAGCCCTTAGAGCAGCGCCCGACAGGCCCGAGGCACCCAAGAAATATTTCTTGAATGAATAAATGAATGGATGAATGAATGAATGAACTCTCTGAGAATATGCAACCGGAGACCCCGGGTAGGTGTGCCTGGGGCCAGTAACACAGAAGGTTCCAGTATGGAACTGGAGTAGCCTCCTGGACTCTGCCCCCGGCGGCTGGGGAGATTCCTGGGACGTGTCCATCAGCTCTCCTCCCTCCCCACCCTCGGAGAAGGGTGGCTCCCTCCCAGCCTCTCCCCGCTGTTGGAGGCGTGGGTAGCAGCTGGGAGAACCGGCTGGGTGCTGCCCCTCCCCTTGGGCGCGGAGGTAGGCTCTAGCCGGGCTCCTCTGGTGGCAGACGCCACCACTGCACATACCTGGTCCCCGTGCCGCCTGCTCCCGCTCGTCCTCCCCTCCCTTCCCTCACCGGCCTGCCATGGATGGGCCCGCCGAACCCCGGATCCCGGCCCTGTGGGACACGCATGAAAACAATATCTCCGAACTCAGGTGAGGCCCGGCCCTGGGCACCAGCGGGGAGATCCCCGCCCCCAACCCATTACCCCGGAACAGGGGGTCTGGGGAAGAGCCATGGGCCTCCGCAAGGGGGCCGGGGACCAGCCCCTGCTGCTTCAAACCTGGCGGAGACCCAGCTGGCTCATCCCTTCTGGAAGGGAGTGGGGCACAGGGCAGTGCTGAGTTACTTGGGGGTGCCTGAGCTGTCCCGGACCATTGCGGGGGACCTCAGGGTCTCTGTCTTCCAAAGGCCTCTTCCTGACACAGGGCTGATGAGTGCTGAAGTCTGGCTCTCAGTAATTTCTCAGGAAACCTTAGTGCCTATCGTCTCCTTTTCCTCCTGGACACCCAGAGCACCTTCGGATGGGGGTGCTTTCCCTCATGGGGGCTCAGAATGGGGCACCTGCTCGGCTTGGGGGAGGATGGGAGAGCAGGGGAGGGCAGGGGTGGGGACGCAGCTGAGTCCCCAAGCCAGAGGCTCTGTGTGTCCCCCGGGGGCTCGAAGGACAGGAGGATGGGCCCCCGGGCAGCCCTCATGGGAGACATTAGGGCACGGCGCTCCCCACCTCCTGAGCGGGACCCTTTTGTTCCCGGGGATGAGTCAGACACTTTTATCATACCCGCTTTCCGGATGGGGAAACTGAGGCTGAGAGTGAAAGTGTCACGACCGGGGTCATGCAGCCTGAAGCGGATCCGAACGCGATGGGTCTGACCCCCGGGGTCTGCGGTCCCTCCCGTCCTCGACAGCCTTGGTGATACCCCCTCCCCGAGGCCCCGTTTCCAGATGAGCTAGTGGAGGCTCAGAGAGGGCAGGCGGGCTGCCCAGGATCACACTGCCAGCCGCTTAGGTGACCTCCCAGCCCCAGTACCTTCCCCTCTGCCCTGCGAGTCTCCGCACTGGCCCTCTGGGCCCCTCCAGCCCAGGCTGTAGCCTTCGGGTCCCTCCCCTGCCTTCCCCTCCCTCAGCCAGGAGCCAGGGCACAGGGACTTGAGTTCTGATGGCTGTGTGATGTGGACAAGACAAGCCTGCAGGGCCTCTGGGTCTCTGGGGCTGAGGGCGCTCACCAGGCTGTCCCAGGCCGGCTGGAGGGGGGGCCCCAGCATCCTCTGCTCAGCCCTCCCATCCCCCGCTCCTCTGGCCTCGGGGCTGCAGTTTTTCCCCCTCCAGAGCTCAATGGGCTCCCCTCCCGGGCTCCCACTTCGGGGGGGCCTCACCCCTGACCCGGGCACCTGGGAGCCTCCCTCCTCCCTGCTCCCCCACATCCAGGGGCCAGCAAATCCCCAGCCCTTCTTGCTCAGTGCCCCCTTGAGCCTCAGTTTCTCTATCCGAAGAATGGGGCTAAATAACCCTCACCCGGTCGACACGTCCAGACCTGACTGTGTGTTAGGTCTGTGTTAGGACCCTAACGGGTCCTAATGGCACCTCCAGCTTTCTTCTCCATGAGCTTCTGGAACCCCAGGACCCAGGAGGATGCCCCTCACGAGGGCCCCTACCATCTCCTCTGGGCCCCTCCCAGGCGACTCAGACACACCCCATCTCCAGCTGGGGCGGGACCCGAGTGGCTCCCCAGAATCCTCCCTCCTGCCCGGTTGCCATCTCGGGGATGGCCCCGTGGGTCCCCGGGTCACCCCCAGACCTTGCCCCTCCCCTCCTCTCCCTCCTGGAGGCTTGTGAGTATCCAGCCCCACTGTCCTGTGCTGGGACTCTCCACCCCATGCCCTCCCCCTGCGTGTGCCCCCAGGCCTCCTCTCCCTCCCTCCCCCTAGCCTCACTCCAGTCTCCCTGCCTCCAGTCCTTCCCAGAGCTCTCCCTCCCTGCCCCCTCAGTCCCAAGGCCCTCCAGGTCCTGCCTGGAGTCTGGCCTCCTGCCTGTGTACTCCATCCATGCCAGCCCCTGAGAATCTTTGGCCACGCCTCCCTGTTCTCTGCCACAGTGCCTTTGCATATTCACGTCCTCTGTGGGGATTCCCAGAGTTTTTTTTCTAATCTCCTGAATCCACCTCTGGCCATGCTTAGCTCAAGTTTCTTCTGTGACTCCCTAGCACCCGTAGCGATGGCTTCTGAAACCTTTTAAGATACAGATCTCTTTAGAGGAATCTACTTCTGGAGCAGAAATACATCACAGAGTTCAAGAGGGAGCTGCTCTGGTTTAAAACGGAGGACTAGGGCTGAGGTCCTGCCTCTCACCCTGCTTCTTCTGTGGGAGCTCCTCTCTGTTCCCACAGTCCCCACCTTCCTTAATGCCTGGGCCCCACCTGCTTGCCTCCACTCCCACCGGGGCCGGGATCTCACACCTTTGGGACTCGCATCTGAACATTCCTTTGCCTGGGATGACCTCTCTCCCTGTGTGGCAAACTCCCTTCTCAGACGGTGTCAGATTCTCGGCCACCGCAGCTGGGTTCCCTGACCACACTTCCAGCTTCAGACTCACCCCACGCATCACACTGTGGACTGTTCACAGAAAGGGCCAGAGCTGGGCCACCTCGGGGGCCCTAGCAAGTCTCTGAGAATGATGTCAAGGAATGAATGGAGGTTAGGCAAGCTGGCTGGATGAGTCAGGGCCAGAAGGCAGGTGAGCAGGGGCAGGGCAGGGAGGGAGAAGGGAGAGGAGAGGCAGACTGTGAATTCGAGGGGACCAATGGGACAGTGGAAAATTCCCATGGGGACTATTAGTACCCACAGTCGCGTGAGTGGCTCTTAATGACACCTCCTGCAACCCGGTTCCATTTTTTACAACCCCCCTCCCCTGGAAAACCAGAAAAGCTCAGATACTGCTTGGAGAACACAGGCACACGCGACAGAACTCCGCCACGGGAGAGGATTTCATGGGGGTCGTGGTTGTGGGGAGGAGGAGCCCAGAGACACCAGCGGGACCCGGGGCTCGGAACGTTCTCGTTCGCTGGCTTTGCCATCAATCACGCTTTATAAGTTCTGTGCTGTTCCCTGCCGCTGTGTAGGGGTCCAGTGTACAAAACGGGGATCTCCAGGGCAAAAATCAAAATTTGAAAAGGAAAACGTGGACAGCAGGAGGCAGGCAGAACCCTGACTGTTGTGTTCTGCATCCCCTCTGGTCCTTTCTTTCTTACGGGCTTCCCAGCAACTGTCTGGGATTAACGAGCACCAATGACTAGCTCTTGTCATCCCGTTTATGATGGAGGCCCAGAGAGGTTGAGTGAGTTGCCCGAGGTCACACAGCTTGCCAGGTGGGATGTCGCCAGGGTCTGAAGTGAGGCTGCCTGGCCTCTTGCGTGCCGGCTGGCATGGGCGGGCGGGAAAGGAGTCTGGGGATGAGTGAGGGGAGGAGGGGGAGGCAGCCGCTGGCAGGCCTGATGGGAGGCTTGGTGGGCAGTCCATGCTCCGGCCCGTTTCCTGGGGTGTCAGCATGTTGGGCTGCTCCATGACCAGCCCCTTCTGGAGAGAGTCGAGGCTGGAGGAAGCCAAGCTCGCATTTGGACCTGCTGTCGCCACCCCTCCCTCCCTCCCTCTGATCTTGGAGAACCTGCTGCAAGGCCCTTTCTGATCTCCGCCCGGTTTATGGCTGAGGTCTCTGGCCCTGGTTTTGAAAGTCCTGGCCTCCTCCTTTCCTGGGGAGGGCTGAGCCACTCTAAGATTTTATTGGTTCGATCCCTGCCAGTCACAGAACTGTTTCTCCCAAGGAGAAGGGGGCCGCTAATAAAAAGGTTCTAAGCAGTAAACCAATAATAGGACATTGGACCTCGCCGCCTGGGTGGAATTTGGACAGGCCGAGAGGGGCGGGGACTCTGGGCCGCCGCTAGTAAATAAGGTGCTTTGGGAGATGCTCAAAGCCACCCAGCTGCCCGATGATGATGTGGGCTTGGGGAGCAAAGGGCGAGATGTGTCTCCATGTGTGCACGTGCTCTTTCGGGGCTGGGAACGTGGGAACATCGAGGAGCCGGGTGGAAAGGAAGGCAGTGTCTATGGGAAGGAGAGTGGCCTCCTGGCGGCCCCTCTGGAGGCATCGAATGCCAGGGCAAGGAGGGAGATGCTGGTGTTGCTGGGGAAGCCCGGATCAGAGGCCCCAAGAGAGAGGTAGGAACCAGGGCTTTGCCACTGTCGACAAGAATGCTGGAGCCGTGAAGTTCGCGAGCAGGCAGCCCTGAGTCAAGATCCTGCCCAGGTCGCTCGCTGGCGGGGACCCCGGGGCAGACAGGGGCATTGGAGCTCTGCGTCTGTGAAATGGGTACAGTGGGTGATGCCTGGGGGGGATGGGCCAGATCCAGGGCTCTCTGCTGAGTCAGGGTTTGAGCGTGGTTTTTTTTCCTTCCTCCTTCTCCAAACCCTGTGACCCCCTCCTGAGCCAGGAACTCAGGTGCCAGGAAGGGTGGGGCCAGGGTGAAGAATAGTGATAATTAGAACCTTCCTGAGCATTCAGGCTCCTGGAGGGCTTTGAGTGGATTGAGATCCTTGGGTCCAGGGCCTTGCTCTGAACCGCCCAGAGAAAGGGCTCAGACGGGAGTCCTCAGACTTCGGGAAAGGACTGTCCCTTGGCAGGCATCACCCCCACGAGGGGACCAGTGCCTCTGTGGTCTGTCCACCTGCCAGACCCACGCAGTCCCATAGACTCACAGCGTGAGCCCTCTGAGGCAAACATTTTCTCGCGACCACATTAAAAAAAAGAAAGAAAGAAAGAAAGAAAGAAAGAAAAAACATGGCAAGAGACACAGGCAAAAATCATTTTAATTCTATATTTTATTTAACCCAATATATCTGAAATGCTACCATTTCAACACGGAACTGATAGAAACAATTATCAATGAAATCTTTTACATGCTCGGCACACAAAGCTTTTGGGACTGAGTGGCCTTTTGCTCCAATGAAAGGGCAGCCTTCCATCAGCCTTCCATCAGCCTTCCATCCAGCCTGCCTCTGGGCTCATGGCGTTACAGCTCAAGAAAGTCCTTCCCCGGGCCTGAGTCAAAACCAACCTGCCTGAAAAGCTTTCTGATCATTGGAATCAAGTGTCAGGGTGATGGTGAAATCAGTAATAAGCAAATACTGTTGAAAGGGCCCCCCTTTTGCTCTGGCCACGTTTCAAGGGCTCAGTGACCCACACAATATCCAGGGGGGGAGGCGTGCAGAATTGAGTCGTTTCCATCATTCTGGAAAGTTCTGTTGGCCGGCATGGCTCCAGGCTGTGAGTGACCCAAGGGCCAGGAAAGGTACCTAGTAGGAGCTTAATAAATGCATGTTGGAAGGGAAAGAGAGAGAGAGAGGAAGCATTAGAGAAAAAGGAAAGAAAGAACAATCACAAAGAGCCTCAGGCTAAAGGCACACACAGAGCTCTGAGGCTCGGTGGAGCGTAGAGTATGCAGGGAACTGGGAGAACCTGTAATGGGAATAGAACAACACTGGCCATGCTGGGGTAGGGGCCTCAGAGAGGTGGGGGCTGTGCGAGCCAATGGGGGCACAGTGAATCTACTGGCCCTTGAGGGACAGAGCCTGGGCTGCAGTACAAAGAATTCTGAGAATTTGAAGAGAGTGATTAATTTCTTTAGCTAGATTTTTCTCCATTACTATTATCTTTAGGAAAGTGATATATCAAAGTGATACATCTCAAAAAAAAGCTTTTTTAAGATTATTTATTTATTTATTTGACAGACAGAGGCCACAAGTAGGCAGAGAGGCAGGCAGAGAGAGAAAGGGGGAAGTAGGCTCCCGGCTGAGCAGAGAGCCTGATGTGGGGCCCGATCCCAGGACCCCGGGATCATGACCCGAGCTGAAGACAGAGGCTTTAACCCACTGAGCCACCCAGACACCCCTCAAAAAAAGTTTTTTTAAGTTATTTAAAAGTTTGAGTGGATTTGAAATGTGCTAGAAGTGGAAGGGAGAGGAAGAAACTGGAGAGGGGATTTTACCCCATCAGGATGTAAAACCCATAGTTACAGTAATGCAAATAATATGACCCCCACCCAATGCCTGAGTAATTCCAACTCCTGGTTATTTGCCCAAGGAAATGAGAATGCAGGGCCTCCCAAAGACCAGGATGGGGGCAGCAGCTTTAATAACTTGATCTGGAAACAGCCTAGAATAGGGAAATGGATAGGCACCCTGTGATTTATTTACACAGTGGAATTCAACTCAGCCACAGAAAGGAAAAAAAACTCTAATATACACACAAACACCCATGAATGTCAAGAATGTTACGCTGAGCCAAAACAGCCAGACGCTGGAGCACGTTCTGTAAGACAAAAGTTCTAGAATGGCCAAGACCAGACAACTCCATTTCTGAGGAAAACTTGGGACAGAGATCACCTCTCAGACAGAGGAGGGGACAGATTCGGAGGAGGCAGCAGGGAACTTTCCAGGGCCCTGGGCTTTTCTACGTCTTGCCAGGAGTTGGGATCGCAGGAGGATATGCCTCTGTCAAAATTCACTGAAGAGTAATATATTCCTTCAAAAGGAAAATAATTTTAAAAAGGATGGAAGTGGGATATCTCGCAGCTATTTTTAAGCAAAACGAGAGAGCTGTCGATTGACCTAAAAAAATAAGCAAGGTGCAGAGTAAGGGGTAAGGTCTGAAATCAATATTTTTTCGAAGGAAGAGAGGAAGAGGGGGAGAGGGAGAAGGAGGGAGGGGAGAGGAGGGAGAGGGAGGAGGAGAAGAGGGAGAAGGACGGGGAGAGAAGGAGGAGGAGGAGGGGAAGAGGGAGGTGAACAGGAAGGAGGAGGAGGAAGAGGGAAGAGAAGAAGGAGAGAGAGGGGTGAAGGGGGAGGAGAAGGAGGAGGAAGGAGAGGAGGGGGAGGAGATGGGAGGGGGGTGGAGATGGGAGAGGGGGTAGGGGAAGAGGAGGGAGGGTGAGGAGGAGAGGGAGAAGGAGGTGGAGAAGAAGGAGAGGGGAAGGGGGAGAGAGGGAGGGAATCAGAGCCCTCGCTGCTGTGAATGTTTGCGTTTGCTTCTACAAGCGGTTAAGTTACTCACCAAACTGGTGTTATGCCCAAGTTTTCGCGTCGGAGAGACCACCAAGGAGCCAACATCGATGCAATCCCACGAGGGTTTATTTAACAAGCTTAAGCTTGGGCCCAAGTATACCCGACACAGCGGAGTAGGGACTTGGACCCCGAGTCTAGTTAAGGCAGGGGTATTTATGTGTGGTTACCAGAGGCTTGGCTTGGGGGGCGGTGCTCGGAGCGGGAAAATTTCAGACTTTCGGGCAGTGAGCTGATTAGCTGATAGCTGATTAGCTGTTGCCGGGCTGTTTACAGGATTAGGTATAGCGGTTTTTCTTGGAACTAAAGCAGGGTGGGGTTCCCTAGAACTAAAGTAAAGTAGTGGAAAGTTCAGCCCTTGGTCACAGGGGCCTGAGATGGCTTGGGAAGCTAAGAGGGCTGTCCTCATGCTAACGTTAAACTTGAGGTGGGATGGCCTTAGTTTCCTCGGCCTCCACACCGGTAGTACTGGGATCCCCTAAGGCTGGCAGTGGCATTGTCGGGAGAGACCATTAATAAACGCAGATGATCAAAAGATATAGAGATATGATCCAAGAATTTGTTACTTTCCTAATTAGATTTTCTAAAGAAAGAAAAAGACGCATGCGCCGTTGGAAGAAAGTCTGGCAGACTTCAACAGCCTCCCACTTGGGGTGCTTAACGCGGTCGAAATTCATTGAGGGCTCCCGTTGCAGCCACAAGTGTTTGGGGTCATGTGGCCACGTGTTTGGGGGCCTGGGCTCTTCCACCTCTGACTCCCACATTAACCCCACCCCCCAGACGTCTCTGGGTCCACCTGCCACGGGCAAGGGGCGAGCACAAGCTGTCACGGCCGCTGTGCTCACAGTTCAGAATTCAAGACATAGGGAAGTCATGAAATGGAAAATTCTAGTCTCACGACGACCCCAGACCCATCCCTGGAGTCATCACTTAATGCCTGCCTGTCAGAAATGAACCTTCACTCGTGTATCTCTTCTTATTCATTTCTTTTGAAAACAGAATCAAGATACTACTTCATACCGTTTAGCCTTTTGTAGTATCTGGGACGTTTTGCCAAATAAATCCCACTTCCTTACCCCTCCAGTCTTTCAGTGTGAAAATATCCAAACATATTAAAAAAAAAAAACAAACAACCTTGGAAGAATTATCCACAAACTTCCCTATACCTCCCAATTTTATTGGTATTATATATGTCTTTTTATTGTATTTTATTTTTATTATATATTTTATTTTTTATATGTCTTGTTTTATTTTATTTTATAGTTTATTATATTTGTCTTATATATATGTCTTATCACGTATCTGAGCATCCTTCTATCGGTCCTTCCATCCTTATTTGTGAACTTATTTGTGATACGTTTCCAAAGTAAGCTGTAGACATCAGAACATTGCCTTGCAAGCAATCCCATATTTGCTTATGGGATTTTCTTTTAATAGAGAATGTCTAGGGGCACCTGGGTGGCTCAGTCGGTTAAGCATCTGCCTTCAGCTCAGGTCATGATCCCAGGGTCCTGGGATCAAGTTCTGCATCGGGCTCTCTGCTCAGAGGGAGAGGGAGAAGCAGACTCCGTTGTGCTTGTGCTCTCTCGCTCTCTCTCTCTGTCAAATAAAATCTTAAAAAAGAGAGAGAGAGAGAGAAAAGAGGATATATACCTACAGCGTAGTGCACACATTTGAAGTTTGCTGGGTTTTAAGAAATATACATGGGACCCCCGCCCCTCTCAAGAAATAAACGCCTCCTTTTGAATGGCTGGATTCCAATATTTGTCGGGCCCTGATGGATTTATCCAGCCCTGCGTTGTTTCAAGTCTTGCTTATCAATGATCTTGCAATGAACATCCTGGTATATATTTAACTGGGCATCCCCTCAAGGCCACCGATCTATTCCATAAATTTCCAGGGGTCACGTCCTTTTGCCCCTCCAACAGATATGATGGCGTAGTGCCCGGGATGTCAGATACTGGTTCTTGGAGATGGGACACGATAGGATAATTTCTCCTCCCTCTTAGAGAGCCTGGGAGTGGGGCCGGCTGATCATAAGAAGTCACTAGCCAAAGAAATTAGTTACTAAGTGTTAAAAGGGCTGCGAAAGAAGCAAGCACATACGCAGGGGGTGTCTCCTGCTTTAGCAGAGGTGATCTGCTTGAGTAAAATGTTGCCAAGTGATCTCTCAAAGAGGTTAGTCTAATTGCTCTCCTGCCAAGAGCAGGCAAGTGAAAAGAGCCTGTTTCTCTGTACTCCGGCCAAGGCATGAGTCATTCCACTGGGATGGAGGTGCCCAGAGGAGATGCTGATGCTTGCCCAGATGGGCTCCAGGCGGAATTTCAGGAGGTAAGGGAAAGGTACTCCTGCAACAGAGAACAGCCCATTCCGGGGAACTGCACCGTGTGTCAGGGGAATGGGGTGCGCTGAACCCGGCTCAGGCTTGGAGAGGCTTGGCAGTGTTCCCCAGAGAAAGGCAGGTTGACCACAGGCGGCTGCCATGAGTCAGCAGGACAGCTGGCTGGGCTACTAAGAGATCCTGCGGTCCCGGATTGCATTCCGGCTGGAAGCGTGGGGCCGCTCCCAGGAAGGGGAGCAGCTCCAGCCCCACGCAGAACCCAGAATCCCAGGCCTGGACCCCGTCATCTCCTTTGCACACATGGTGTGGTCTGGTTACCCCTTCCTGCCCTGTGGACCTAAACCTGCAACCTTCCCTAGATGCTCCCCATCCCCCACCTGCTCCATTTGCCCCCTATCACCATCCCACATTGAAAACGTTTGGGGTTGGGGGGGTACCGGCTGGCTCAGTCCAGGGGAGCCTGCGTCTCTTGATCCGGGGGTGTGAGTTTGAACCCCGTGTTGAGTGTAGAGATGACTTAAAAATAAAATCTTTTAAAAACACAGGGCGTACACACACATTAAAACAATTTTCGGTTCATTTTTGTCCATTCAAACACAAACTACAATTGGGTTTTTTGGTCACTTCGCTTCACTTTGGTATCTCCCAGCACAGGGTGCAGAGTAGGTTCTGGGTAAATATTTGTGGGCTGAATGAATCAATTTGCCGCATCTCTGGCAAAAAGACCTAAAGCTCCAGGGTTGGGGAGCTCTCCTCGGGCATCAGGCTGGAATGTCCCTGGAAAAGAGGTCTCTGATCCCTCTGTCACTGCTCATTCTTATTTTTTTTAAGATGATTTATTTATTTATTTGACAAAGAGAGACACAGTGAGAGAGGGAATACAAGCAGGGGGAGTGGGAGAGGGAGAAGCAGGTTTCCTGCTGAGCCAGGAGCCTGATGCAGGGCTCAATCCCAGGACCCTGGGATCACGACCCGAGCCAAAAGCAGTCACTTAACAACTGAGCCACCCAGGCACCCTCCACTGCTCATTCTTCAAATGAGACCAGAGAGGGCTTGTGAGTGGCTTCAGGTCACACTGCAAATCTAAGGCAGGCCAGCAAATGGGCAGGCGTTGCTTCTTGGCACATCCCTGGGGTATCCAGGAGGGACACTGACCAGCAGGTTGTTCTGTTATCATAGTGGCTAATGGACGTTGAGCATGTATATGAACAAAAGCTCTTCAAAGAAAGTCATTTAGAGCAAAGTTGATTTGTGTGTCTGTGCAGGGGGGAGTGTATAGTCCTATGAATTTTAGCACAATTTTAGCTAAGATCTGAGTGGCAGCAGGGCTGCATTCCTTCCAGAGGCTCTTGGGAGAATCAGGTTCTTCTGCACCTTTCTAGCTTCTAGAAGCTCCTAGAAGCCACCTGCATTCCGTGGCTCATGGGTCCCTGGTCTGCCTCAAAGCCAGCGGTTTGCTCACATCTGCCAAACTCGGTGCTCTGACCACAGCTTCTGCGATCACAGCTCCTCCCCTCCTTCTCTGAAGGACCCTCGTGATTAAATTTCGGGCCACACAAGAATCTCCCCACCTTGAAATCCTGACCAGAATCACAGCCGTGAGATCCCATTTCCCCACAGTGTGACATAGTCACGGGCTCTGGGGATTGGGGTGCGCACGTCCGTGGGGACCACCGTCCTCCGGGCGGACCATACAGACGTGCCTTCCTGAGTCTGGCTTCCTTCACCCTCGTCGCGCCTTCGAGAGGCATCCACGCTGTTGTGGGTCTCGGTGGTCATCTCCTCTCATTGCCAAGGGCCGTCCCGTGGTGTGGATGGGCCGCCGTTGCCGTGCTCACCTGCTGGACGGCGTCTGTGTTGTTGCCGGTTTGGGGGGATCGTGAACAAGGTGACTATAAACACAGGGGTACAAATGTTTGTGTGGACATGAGCATTCGTTGCTCGTGGGTGAACACTCAGGAGGGGGAGAGACTCTGGTTTCAGATCTGCTTATAATAAGATAGTGCAAGGGCGCCTGTGGGACACAGTGGGGGGAGCGCCGCCCTCTTGGTGTCGGCTCCGGTCGGTCGGGATCTCCCAGCGGTGAGATCCAGCCCCGCGTGGGGCTCCGCGGTCCGCACCAAGTCTGCTTGGGATTCTCTCCCTCTCCCTCCGCCCCTTCCCCCCTCCCACCGCCTCGCTCTCAAATACATAAATAAATCTTTAAAAAGAAAGATGGTTCAGTGAGATACAGGACTACCGTATATAATATAATATGATAATAATATTCCCTAGGAGTTAAATACTCAGGTGGCCAAGGGGAGGGAGATGGAGTCCCACTCTGAGAGGTCACGTGAGTTCCCTGGGGGGAAAACCTCTGTCTCCTTGACTACCGCCCACACCCCTGCCCAGATAGGAGCACATCTGGGGAGCACCTGGCGCAGGGACCCAGAGACAGGCCGGCAACAGCCCCCAGCTGGTTAGGGGTCAAACCGTGGAGCCACGGTGCTTGGGTTCCTATCCTGGCTCTGCCTCTCCGTGCCTCCAGCTCACATTTGCAAGGTAGGGAGGGGATGTCAAGGGAGTGGAGGAAGCCAGGCCCATCACGTAGCAGGGACTACTGTGCCAGCCATCGCTGTCGGTATTAATATCACTTCCTCAACAAATATCAACCGGAGTGCTGCTCTTGGCAATGAAGACGGACCCAAAAATAAATAAATAAATTAAATAATCCCTGGTCTCACGGAGCTTACGTGCAAGCAGAGAAGGACGGCAATCAACAATCAGGGAGACACATAAACCGTGAGAGCGCCTGGGAAGATGCCCAGTGCGCTGGTGGCGCGTAGACAAAGCAGGGTGAGGGGCTGGGGTGGGGCTCGAGTGCAAAGAGGGTGTCAGGTGAAGCCTCACTGACAAGGGGCAGCGGGGTGCTGTCTGTCGGAGCAAAGGCAAGAGGCGAGGGTGCCAAGCACAGTGGAAGGCAGAGAAGGCAATCAGTGCAAAGGCCCTGAGGCAGGCCTTGGCCTGAAGGGTCAAAGGACCAGCAAGGAGATCAGTAAGCGAGGGGTGGGGGTGAAAATTAAGGCGGAAGGGTCAGTGTGGCTCCTGTGGGGCCTCGTGTTCACGGTGAGGGTGTTGCTTTTTCTTTGAGTGAGGCGGGTGGGCTGGGAGCAGAAGAGAGACAAGAGCCTACTTAGTTTCTAACAGTGGGAAGAACTATTGCTGGGGTGCAGGGGTAGAAGCAGGGAGACCAGTAAGGCGGCCACTAAAGTCCAGTTGGAGGGAAGAAGCCTTCCTATCCTTCTCATCCTGAGGCCCAGAGAGGGTAAATCATGTATTCAAGGTCACGGAGCTAGTTGGTAGCAGAGCTTGAGTTCAAATCCAAGTCTACCCAACCTCAACCAGTCTTCCTTCCCCACTGCGGACGGGGCTGCCTCTGGAAATGGTGACAGGGCGCTCATCGCCCAGGGTTCCTAACCGGGGTTGGATTTGTTTATTGCACACCTACTCTGTGCCTGGCCCTGGGGATAAAACACTGAACTTGATCCACACACTTCTCTAGTGGCAGAGGAAGGGGTAGAGGTGCACTGACAGGTACTTATTGAGACCACCTTGGAAGACTGCTGTGTGACCTTAGGGAAATATATTAACTTCTCTGGGCCTCCATGTCTTCCGGCAGGAAGTAGTGCTCACCATAACCACCTCATGGGGCTCTGGGAGAAGTCCAATAACGAATGTCTTTGACATGGATTTTTCTCTCTGGGCGAATCCCATGCTCTTCCTCCCCTTCTGGGGCCAAAGGGAAGTCAGAACAGGGTCTTTCAGGTCGGAGGAGGCCAGAAGAATGGGCAGGCCTAGGTCACGGAGGGCCTTGAGCTGCAGACGGAGGGACTGCGGCCATGTGCGGGGTGGACAGGTGGAAGGGGCTGGAGGCCAAGGGACTGAAGGGCCTGGCTAGAGAGCGAGAGGGCAAGGAGGAGACCAGAGTTGGACGGGCGCAATGTGGACAGAGAGAAAGAGAGGGCCGGGCCCGGGGTGGGAGGCCGGAGTGTCGATGTGTCAGGCCATTCTTAGAGTCTCACGTTCTGGGGTCTCTGGAGCAGGGCAGACCAGAACCGGCAGCTTTAAGGAGGCTAATAGGCAGGAGCTCAGCCAGTGGCCCATTATGTCGGCCGGTGTGCTCTCTGCTGTTCCTTCTGCGGCCAGACAGACCCAGCTCCATTGTCACCTTCATTCCTCTGCTCCAGTCGAGCGATAACTCCGTGCCAGGCCCCAGACGTGGTGTGGGAACAAAACAGGCTTGTCACCCAGGGAGAGTCAAGTCCCCCTGGGGCCAGATTTGATTTACAAGCTGGGGAGCGAAGGCACACAGCACCTGTTTGAGGACACGCAGTGGGATTCGACCTAGCAGGAAGGGGTGGGCGGCGTTCCCGGCCTGGAACCCTCAAGCACAGACAAGGGCGAGGGCGGGCCCAGCATTCCTGGCCCAGAGGACCTGCAGGCACAAAGGCCTGGAGGTGGGAATAGTGCTCAGCGCAGGGAGCAGTTTCGGGGTACCCAGGGAAGGTGGGACTGGGACAGAAACTGCCCGCAGGGCCGAGGTTCAAATCCCAGCTCTGCCTGGAACTTGTCACGTGTGGCCTTGGCCAGATCACTCTCCCTTCCTTCCATTGTCCCGTCTGTAGTATCGGCACATGTGAGGAGGCGGCATTTGGGCCTCTATTGTTTATTTAATGAGCAATTGGCTGTTCTGGACTCTGAGAGCACACTGATAAGGTCTGCACACTGCTGGCCCACAAGGGGGCCCAGCTGTGGGCATCTCAAAGGGGCTGGGCAGGGGGCTCTGAAGTGCAGGGGGCTGAAATGGGCTGAGACAGGTGAAAGGACATTACGAAAGCTCTTTTACTTTCCCTCACTTTTTTTTTTTTTTAAGATTTAATTCATTTTTTTGACAGAGAGAGACAGTGAGAGAGGGAACATAAGCAGGGGGAGTGGGAGAGGGAGAAGCAGGTTTCCCGCCAAGCAGGGAGCCTGTCTTGGGCTTCGATCCCAGGACCCTGGGATCATGAACTGAGCCAAAGACAGACGTTTAACAACTGAGCCACCCAGGCGTCCCGTCTCTCTCACTTTCTTCTTGGTCAGTGCCTTTGTTCACTCCCGCGTGCATTGGGTCAGTCAGATACAGGAGAGCACCAGGGACGTGACCCCCTGGGGTGGAGCGAGGACCCTCCCTGCTGGGAGGGGGCTGGGCAGGAGGGAGATACCCTCGTATTGATTGATTCATGCCATCCGTGAATATTTCAGGGACTCCTGAAGGGCACAGCATCTTTTCCCTGTCAGCATCTCCCTTTTCCTCTCCTGCCAACCGGGGAGGACATCTCTCCGAGGGGCTGTCAGATCAAAGACCCAAACAGCGCTGCCCACCAGAGGGAGTGTCAGCTTTCCCAGTGTTTACCAGGAGCCAGGCGCCTCCGAGATTATCCCTTTTATTTTTATTTTTTGAATATTTTATTTATTTGAGAGAGGGTGCACGCACAAAGAGGGGGAGCAGCAGGCAGAGCGGGAAGCAGGCTCCCCGATGAGCAGGGAGCCTGATGTGGTGACTCGATCCCAGGACGCTGGGATCATGACCCGAGCTGAAGGCCGATGCTCTCGACTGACAGAGCCCCCCAGGTACCCCTAGATTATCCCTTTTAATCCTCAGATAGGATAAGAACCCTGATGTAGAGATGACTGTTATCCTCATGGGACAGATAAGGAAACCGAGGCTCAGGGAGGCGAGATCCGCTGGCCAAGGTACGGAGAGCGCCAAGAGCCAGGCACTGGGCCGCCCATCCATCTAATGGGAACTGACTGCCTCCAAGCGCCCACTCCCTGGGCTAATCTGCCTAGTAACCAGTGACATCACTAATTCCATGCCCACACACCCCCCGAGGGGAAGCTGACATCATCACGGAATAGTCACTACAACTTTGCCTCTTGGTGGAGCATGCGACTCTTGATCTCCGGGTGATGAGTTCAAGTACTTTTTACGTGCTCACAACAGCCTTATGAGGTACCGATTATTACTACCCCCATTTTATGGATAAAAAAACAGGTGGCACAGAGAGGTCGATTGATTTACCCGAAGCCACACAGCGGGTGGGACACAGATTTCAAACCCCCATATTCTGGCTTCAGAGTTTACGCCCTCCATCAAGACACTGCTACTTCTCCCGTCTCCCTTTTGCCTTTGAAGAAAGAGTGTTGAAGTATTGGGCCTCAGCTCGGCTAGGAAGTGCCAAAGCCATGTTCAGCCCCAAGGCTGTGCTCTTCCTCAGGCCTGTACCACTGTGGTTACCCAGGGCCACACCCCCTTCAACCTGTGAGGTGACCAGCCCTCCCTCCTCATCTCCACGGGAACAACCCCCAGTCAGGGATAAAGGGCTTTTTGCCAGCAGGCCATAGCCCCCGACACCGGCTTCTCCTGCAGCCCTTTCCGGGCCCACCTCCGGACAGGGACACTGTCCCTGGGAGGCCCCAGCCAGCTGAGCCTCCCCTGGGCTCCCAGAGCCCTCCAGCAACCCCAGGCAGAGTACACAGTTCTCAAGCTTCTCTTCTTCCCCTCCAAGCCTTACCCGGTGCCAGGCCTCCCTCAATCTCTGAAGCTGGTAAAGGCCTTCAGGAAGGATCCTGGGGGCCCCCCCGGGGCCAGTCACAGCCTTCAGGGGACCTCCATTCGCTCAACTGTCAATAAGCCAGCTGGGTTTTCAACCTCTTCAGGCCCCACACTCCACCTCCTTTTTACCAGAAATAGTTGTTTTAGTTGGAAGGTCTCCCAGCCCCACCACCCTTTAATTACTTATCCATTCATTCACTGAATATTTGGTTAAGGTAAAACTCACAAGAGTGCTGTACACAGGGCTTTGGTCAACAACTCAAGAATTTTGCACAGTAGGCATGCTGTGTAACCAGCCCCCACATCACAGTCTCCCAAACCCCCAAGGATAACTGCTGTCCCACCGTCTGGCACCTTCTGGCACTTTCTAGCACCTTCTAGCAACTTCTAGCACCTTCTAGCAACTTCTAGCACATTTCCTGTATTTGAACTTCCCGTAATTGAAATCATGGGGTCCGGACCCTCCTGCGGCCCGTCCTTCACTCAACACTGTGTTTCTGAGTTTCATTTGTGTGGTCCCCAACCCTCTTTATAACAGCTATTGGTAATAGCCTCTTTGCCATCCCGTAGTGAAATCCACAGACAACATAACCTACTTACACACATACTGGTTTGTTTTTTGTTTTTTTTTTTTTTTCCCAGTTCAGCATTGTCCTCAGTGTACTCTAACGAGGCATGAATGGAAACACCCAGAGCGGCAGCTCAGGAAGGGCAGATCGGATTCTGCGGGGCTGGAAGTTTGGAAGGTGGCAAGGGGGCTCTCCTTAAGGGAAAGAACCAATGAGTATGACTCTGGCCGTAGGGAGAGGCGGGGTGTTTATTTAGAGTAAGAAAGAGGATTATAGCGACTTGCTTCATTTTGAAAGCTGACAAACCCTCCAAACATTCCAGAAAAATGACACAAACAAGCTTCTGGATTCATACACTTCAGACCTGCGTCTCCTCCTCCACCTCTTGCTTTCCGGGTCAGGTGCCGGAGGACAAGGTGTGTCATGATGCGAATTCCTGCAGCCAGCCGCCTAGAGGGAATGCGGACAGGCGTGACTGCAGACCCCATAAATACCCCGGAGCAGGGGGCGAGCTCCCCTTCACTATAGCGAGGGACCCCCAATACCCACGCCTCTCCCACACGCCAGGGGCAGGAGACCCCAGGGAAGGCTGTCATGGAAAGCTACAGCGGGTTGAATGGATTTCGCTCTTAGAACATCTCACTTTGGGAAATTTTGTGGCTTTGTGGACCCATCATGGTGACTTTGGAAAGGCAGCTCAAGTGAGGGGCTTGAACTTTCAGACTGTTTCAGCTTCGGGGTGCCTGGCGGGCTTAGCCCGTAGAGCAAGAGACAACTCTCGATCTCAGGGTTGTAAGCTCGAGCCCCACGTTGGGTGTAGAGATTCCTTTAAAATGTTAAAAAACAAAAACAAAAACTTCATGGTGACCCCTGGGTTGGGTTTCAATGGTGGGCTCTGCGCTCCTTAACCTTGCAGGAAGGAGTGGGCAGGGCGCATAGCTTCTGTGGCCTCGGTTTCCTTGTTGGTAAAATGGGGTGGTGAGTTAACCTCTTCCTCAAGGGTTGGGGCAAAAGGTGGGGGAGAGAAAAGCACTTAGCCCTGCTTTACAGTTGTGAAGGGCTCTGTGTTCCACTGGCTGTGTGGCTTTGGGAAGTCACTCAACCTCTCTGTGCCTTGCTTTCTTCATTCATAAAAGGCAGCTAATAGCCCTCCTGACCTCAGAGTCTTGTTGTGGGGTTTGGGTAAACCATCCATCCCCACCTTGCAGATGAAGAAATGAGGCTCAGAGAACATTTGCTTGCCAGGGTTCCCCCGGGGATCCGAGCACCCCTCACCTGTCTCTTGCTCTCCCTCCCTCCTGCCCTGAGAGTTCTCTGCCCACCACCCACCCCCAACCTCCAGGACTGACTCCTGTCCTCACCTCCTCCCCGGTCCTCACGGTGTCTCCCCCACATTCCCACAGCCAGAAGTTGTCCGGCGAATACTTCCGGTACAAGGGCGTCCCCTTCCCCGTTGGCATCTACTCGCCAGAGAGCATCCGCGTGGTAGAGAACGCAGACGTTCAGGACGATGACATCTTCATCATCACCTACCCCAAGTCAGGTACCTGCCAGGTGCGGGGGGCCGGGATGGCAGCCACGGAGCCTGAGAAGGGCGCACCGAGGGGCTGGGAGTCAGGTATGGAGGGGTGGGGCTCTGGAACTGCTCCTTACAGGGTTAAACTTGGCCTTTGCCCTGATGAATCCCTCCGCCCACCAGGTGTCCCTCCTTCCTCCTGCCAGGTGGGCTCTCGGGTCCCCAGGGAAGCCTCCCCTGACCTCCCAGCTAAAGCAGCGTCTCCACCCTGTCCCTCTCCAGCCCCTTAACTAACTGCTCCTCTCCTTCAAAGCGCCTGTCACCATGAACCCCTATATTGTGCTTTTGTTTGTTTATTTATTCTCTGGTTTCCTCCCTGGAACATGAGCTCTTTGAGGGCAGGTGGTTTAGTGGGTCTGGGCCACCGCTGTAGTCTTTGAGCCTAAAACAGTGCCCGGCACCTAATAAGGATTCAGTAAATATTGGCGGAAGGAAGGAGGCGGGGAGGGAGGGAGGGGGAAGGGGATGCTCTTAATTTTCTCCATTCCATCCCTGAAAAGCTGCTTACTAATCATCTGCCATGTGTGGAGACACAGCTGTGGGTAGGGAAGACAGTTGTCAATCTGTTGGGAGAGACAGACTTTATTTCAATATGCAATCACCTCTATTACTATGTAATTAGGGTTGGAATGGATGCCCTCAAGGTGCAGGGAGCATTGAATGTAGGTAACAAGAGTTGCTCTGGCGGTGGGGGGAGGGGGCCTGGGTGGCTCAGTGGGTTAAGCCTCTGCCTTTGGCTCAGGTCATGATCTCAGGGTCTTGGGATCGAGCCCCACATTGGGCTCTCTGCTCAGCAGGGAGCCTGTTTCCTCCTCTCTCTGCCTGCCTCTCTGCAGGCAGGGAGATTGTGATATCTCTGTCAAATAAATAAAATCTTAAAAAAGAGAGAGAGAGTACCTGGGTGGCTTGGTTGGTTAAGTTGACTGCCTTCAGCTCAGGTCATGATCCTGGAGTCCCAGGATCGAGCCCCACGTCAGGCTCCCTGCTTGGTGGGGAGTCTGCTTCTCCCTCTGACCCTGCTCCTTCTCATGCTCGCTTGCTCTCCCTCTCCCTCTCTCTCTCTCAAATAAATAAAATAAAAAGAGATGGGGATGAGGGCAGCCTTCATGGGGGAGAAGACGTTCATGTCCAGATCTGGAAGCTGAAGAGGGGTTTGAGTGGGAAAGTGTGTCCTACACAGAGAGGAGCACATGCAAAGGCCCTGGGGTTGGAGGAGGCTTGATGAGACTGAAGGAACAAGAGAAGATCAGCAAGGCTGGGGAGAAGACTGGGGGCACATGGGTTGATGAAGCATCCCTCTGGAGCCAAGGAGAGGTTCTCCGGTGACTTTACTCAAAGTCCCTCAAGGAACTTTTAGTGAGAAAAGGGACAGACTTCAGCTTTTCCTTCTCTAGGACATCTTTGAAACATTTCAAAATATGATATTTGCCCTCTTCACCATGGAGTTCTGTGAGGGGTGTTTTTTGAGATAGAATTCATACCTCCTACGATTTGCCCATTTTATTTATTTTCAAAGATTTTATTTGTTTGACAGAGAGAGAGATCACAAGTAGACAGACAGACAGGTTGTGGGGGAGGGGAAGCCCGATGCGGGGCTCGATCCCAGGACCCCAAGATCATGACCTGAGCTGAGGCAGAGGCTTAACCCACTGAGCCACCCAGGCACCCCCAATTTGCCCATTTTAAAGTGTAGTGTTCTCTGGTAGTGATGTATTCACAGAGCTGAGCAACCTTTATTACTATCCATTCAGGAACATTTTCACCATCCCAACAAGAAGCCCTGTGCCCATTAGCCATCACCCCCACAGAATCCACATCCCCAACCCCAAGCTATGGCCACCATGAGTCAGCTTTCTGACTCGATAGATTTGCCCAATCTGGACATTTTATATAAATGGAATCCTACCATGCAGGGTCTTTTATGTCTGGCTTCTTTCACTTAGCACAACGCTTTTGGGGTTCATCCATGTCATAGCACGTGTTAGTGTTTCTTCATTCCCTTTTATGGTGGAATGCCGTCCCATAGTATGCGTTCTATTTTCTGTTTATACATTCACTGGTTGGTAATTTATTGGGTTGTCTGCATGCTTTGTCTCGAGTGACACTTCTAGAAACATGGCCATCCCGTCTGTGGACGCATGTTTTCATTTCCCTCAGAGTTCCCAGTTTTGAGAGACACATACAGTCCTATAACCACCGTCACAACCAAGACACAGAACAGCCCCATCGCCCCCAAATCCCTTCACATTGTTGCGCGGCCAACTGCTCCCTCAGCCCCAGCCCCTGGAGGCCACTGCTGTTTGTGGCCCCTGGAGTTTTGCCTTTTCTGGAACGTCGCATAGATGGACTCCTACCATCTATGTGCAGCTTTGCACACAAGTGCATGGAAATATTTTTCTTGGGGAAATACTCAGACGTGAGATTGCAGAGTCTACAGAAAGTAGGTTGGCTCGACTTTATGAGAAACTGCCAAGCTTTTTTTCCAAAGTGGCTTCATTTTGCGTTCTCACCAGCGACATTGGCGAGCTCGCCAACCAAGCATCGTTCCTCACCAACACTTGATATTGCCAGGCTGTTCTATTTGTTTGGTTGGTTTCTAAGCCATTGGAGTAGGTGCGTATTTTGCTATCGCTGTGTTTTTTTAAAAGATTTTATTTATTTATTTGACAGAGAGAGAGAGATCACAGGTAGGCAGAGAGGCAGGCAGAGAGAGAGGGGGAAGCAGGCTCCCTGCTGAGCAGAGAGCCCGATGCAGGGCCCGATCCCGGGACCCTGAGATCATGACCCGAGCCGAAGGCAGAGGCTTAACCCACTGAGCCACCCAGGTGCCCCAATCACGTGTCTTCTTTGATAAAATGTCTGCTCAAGTCTTTCCCCCATTTTTTTTTTTAAAGATTTTATTTATTTACTTGACAGAGAGACACAGTGAGACAGGGAACACAAGCAGAGGAAGTGGGAGTGGGAGAAGCAGGCTTCCCACCGAGCAGGGAGCCCGATATGGGGCTCAATCCCAGGACCCCGGGACCATGACCTGAGCCGAAGGCAGACACTTAACGACTGAGCCACCCAGGCGCCCCCGTTTTCCCCATTTTTTTTAATGAAAACCGTTTGTTTTCTCATTATTGAGTTTCAAGAGAATTCTTTTTCTTTTTTAAGATTTCATTTATTTATTTGACAGAGATCACAAGTAGGCAGAAAGGGAGAGAGAGAGAGGAGGAAGCAAGCTGCTTGCTGAGCAGAGAGCCGGACATAGGCGGATACCAGGACCCTGAGATCAGGACCTGAGCTGAAGGCAGAGGCTTAACCCACTGAGCCACCCAGGCGCCCCCAGCTTCTTTCTTTAATTTGAAATGTATTGATTCTGTTCTTAAGAAGTAATGCATTCAAAAAAAGAAGAAGAAGAAGAAGAAGAAGAAGAAGAAGAAGTAATGCATTCATAGTTCAAAAGTTCAAGAGGTACAAAGGGTTTGCACCAAAAGATCTCTTTCCTTCTGCAATCACCAAGGGCCTCTGTGTATCCTTCCAGAATTTGTACGTGCCATCAGAAAGGTGCCTAAATACATTGTCACTTTCCCCCCACGGTTCACACACTATCCGCACCATTCTGTACTATGGTTTTGTTTATATTTTTTCTTTTTCTTTGTATTCGTTTAGGAGGGAGAGGGGCAGAGGGAGAGGGAAGGAATCTTAAGCCCCCAACGTGGAGCTTTTTCTGATGTCCCCAAGATCATGACCTGAGCCAAAATCAAGAGTCAGACGCTTAACTGAGCCACTCAGGCGCCCCTCGTTTTCCTCGTATCTTAACATCATCCCATCTTACATCTTAAGACTGTGGACCAAGAACTTCCTTGCTCATTTGTTTGTTTACGGTTTCATAGTATTCAGTAACATTGGATGCATGGGAATTCTTGTTTAAACAGTTCCTGACTGATGAATATTGACTAAGTTTTCAGCCTTTTGCCTTTATACACAATGCACACTTTATAGCCAGTGCTGCCTCCCATGCAGATAGCATTTGCACAACCTACGCATTTATCTGTAGAAAAAACTCCTAGATGCGGAATTTCCCGGGGAAAGGTCTGTGAATGTGTGATTTTGATGGCCATCGCCAAATTTCCCTTCCCTGAGCAGCAGGTTTCGTTCAAAGCCACTTTGAGCAGCATGACGATGGTTTCACAACAACCTGAATCCATTTAACGCCACTGAGCTGGACACTTTAAAAAGGGTGAAATGCGTAAGTTTTACGTTAGGCGTATTTTACTGCACACCCGCAAAATAAAACATGTGAACTAGTGGGAGAGTATTAAACCCATCAACGGGGTAAGGAGAACCCCAGGGGAAATAGGAAGAGCCTATGCAGGGCTCAGCCAGCCACTCCCCCTGGGCGGAAGCAGAGCGCCCGAGGAAGTCCACTGGGGGCGCGGGGTCGGGTGGACGGAAAGTGTCGCCGGGTGTCCAGGGCCCTGCGGGCCGCTGTCCATCACGGAGCCAGCTGGGAAGCGAGACCCATCCTGCCTCAGGGTTCCTCCGGCGCCCTCTACTGGCAGAGGTTACCATTGCGCTGGGCGCCGGAGACCGGCTCACGGGGTCCCGCTCCCATCTCCTGGGAAAGGGCACCGGAGAGTGGACTGGGGGCAAGTGGCAGGGCATCAAGAACGCGGGCTGGGTTAGTGTTAGAATCCAGGGCAATACCGGTGCGCCCGACGGGCTCAGCTGGTGAGCCGTTCGACTCTCCCCATCTCGGCGTCGTGGGTTTGAGCCCCACCTTGGTCGCAGAGACGACTTAAAAGCAGACAAGCAAGGGCGCCTGGCTGGCTCAGTCAGCTAAGCGTCCGCCTTGGGCTCAGGTCCGAATCCCAGGTTGGTAGGATGGAGGCCGCCATCAGCTTCCAGCTCGGCAGGGTGCCCGTTTCTCCCTTTGCCTCTGTCTGCAGCTCCCCCTGCTTGTGCTCTTTCTGCCAAATAAATAAATAAAATCTTGAACAAAACAACAACAAAAACAGAGATCCAGGGCAATATAATACTAATAATAGGTGACTGTTAATATTTATTATTATTATTTCTCATCTGACTTGCCGATAGTCTCCTGGAATCCGGACAAGAGAAGCAGGTCACTGACGAGCTCCCTTCCTGCTACGTAACATTTGTGGGTCCCCCCAGAAATCAAGGGGTTACTCCTGAGAAGGGGTAGTGAAAGCTGCTGAGATTTTAACTTAAGCCCAGATGCCTGGATTGATTTAATTGCAGCTTCCCCTATGTACTAGCAGAATGCTTCTGCCTCACACATAAGCCTCAGAGTCCCAGCCACGGAACCTACTAGAAGCTTATTTGTCATTCCTTTAAACTCCGTGTGGGGCAGAATGCATGGAGGGAAGTGGGGGGAAATCCATGCAGCCTCGGCATTCTGGCTCTTTCCATCTCATGGCTGTGCCATCCCCGGGAGCCCCAGTTTCCAGGGGCGTCCCCGCATCCAGCCAGCAGAGAGGGAAGGGGGAGGGGCCGTGTAGGAGGTGTTTATGGGCCAGGCCTGGAAAAGGCTGCTTGTCACTGCCACCTGCACTCACTTGGCCAGAACTCGGTCACATGGCCCCACACGCAGCTGCAGGGGAGGTGAGGGGAATGTGGTCCCGTCCTAGTCCTGGGGGGGGGGGGATGAAATGGGGCTGGGTGGACAGTGAGCCAATCTTTGCTGTGCGCACCGCTTCCTGGCTTTGCCACCTTGGCCATCAGCGACTTTGTTTCTTTGAACCTTGAGGTCCTGCTCTGAAAATCATAATAAGCAGCAGCCCCAGCTTCCCCGCTGGCTGGCCAGGAGGCATCTGAGAAATCCGATTCTGTTTCTCTCTGCCCTCCCCTCCCCGCCGCCACCCCGTCTTCCATTAATTTGCCCAATATCTCCTGACAGGCACCAATTGGATGATTGAGATTCTCAGCTTAATCCTGAAGGACGGGGACCCATCCTGGATCCGCTCAGTGCCCATCTGGAAGCGGGCACCCTGGTGTGAGACCATCATGGGGGCATTCAGCCTCTCGGACCAGCCCAGCCCCCGCCTCATGAGTTCCCACCTCCCCATCCAACTCTTCACCAAAGCCTTCTTCAACTCCAAGGCCAAGGTGCGAGAGCCAGGGCCGGGGGGCTGTTGGGGTGGGGTAGAGCATAACTGACTGATGGATTCAGCACGTGTTTGTTGAACACCTCCTACGTCCCTGGCCCTGATCTAGAACCGTGGTCAATAAGCACACAGCCACGTAAGCATGCATTCTAAGGAGTAATGGGCAGAGAGTAGATAAGGAAGCTCTTTAAGGCGCCGAGGTGATAAACTCACATCAGAACGGAGCAGGGTGTGGGGGCGTCTGGGGGAAGAGCATTCCAGGCACAGGGGAGAACAGGTGCAAAGTCCCCGGGGCCCGTGTGGCATGCCTGAGGCTCCAAGGAAGCCTGTGTGGCCAGAACCAACTGAATGAGGGGGAAAGGAGTAGAGATGAGGTCAGGGAGGTTACAGGGTCCCAACTGTGCAGGGCTGCGTGAGCTGTGGTGGCAACTTCGTTTGTCCTCTGAGGGTCAAGAACCAAGGAAGGGCTCTGAGCTGCAGAACGGGAGCCCACTTGGGTTTTCACAAGCGCCCTCTGGAGGCAAGGTGGAGAACAGACCGTGGGGGCGACTGCAGGGAGTCCAGGTGGAGGGCCTTGGTGACAGAGACCAGGGTGGTGGCCGAGGAGGTGAAGGAAGCAGGCTGGGTTTGGGGTGTATTTTGGAAGTGGAACCAGGAGTCAGATTTGCTGACAGATGGGGTGTGGGTGTCAGGGAGATGAGTCAAGGGTGACTCTGTGGTGTTTGGCTTAAGCAGCTGGGAGGATGAGGCTGTCGTCACCTGGGATGGGGGGCGGCGGGAGGGGAGACTCCGGGGAAGGTGGAAGCTCTGTCGTTGGCCCTGGGCGGCTGGGGGGGGGTTGCCAGTGGGCAGGGAGATAACTCAATCAGGATGTGATAGGACAGATCTGGGCTGGACACACGTATCTGTAATTTGCTGGTCCACACAGAGATGGATGGAGTAATTACACCCAGGAGACTGGTGGGATTACGAAGGATCACTAGTGCCTGACTGTAGTCTCAGGGAAGGAGACAGTTGCCAGGGAAGGACATATCTGATGGGGCTGGAGGGGGCTTGGTTGTGGCATATGAAGCAGGTAAACAGAGTGAGGCCAGGTCGTGGGGGCCTTGAATGCCAGGCTCAGGGGCTGGGACTCTTCCCTGGGGTGCTGGAGAGTCGAGGAGGGTAGGGTCAGCTCTGGGTGTAGAAAGACCCTCTGGGGCCATGTGGAGGCTGGGAGGCTGGGAAAGAGGCTGAGGTGAGGGACCAGGCAGGAATGGACGAGCTAGGGCCTTGGCTATGGGAATAGGAAGGAGGGTCAACACCTCTCACCCTGATCTCCCCCATCCTGAGCCCCATGGCTTCCTCCTCCAGTCTTGATTCCCTGAAGCCAAACTGTCACTCTGCCTAGTCCAGGAACGGTCCTTCTCTCCTCCTAGAATGTGGTTGCTGGGAACTCTCCCCATCCTCTGGGATGGGGCAAACTAATCTAAGCTTAGCAGGACAGTCCCCTGAGAAATCTACCCTGAGTCGTTCCTGCTGTAGGATAAGAAGAAAGAAGGCTTGGGGACATGCAGTCTTTGGGGCTGGGGTCCTGCCTGTGTCTGACAGCTTCTCGCCTCTCCCCAACATCCACACCCAGGTGATCTACATGGGCCGGAACCCCCGGGACGTGGTGGTCTCCCTCTACCATTACTCCAAGATCGCTGGGCAATTGAAGGACCCTGGCACGCCTGACCAGTTCCTGCAGAACTTTCTCAAAGGCGAAGGTGAGGACTGGGGCAAAGTGAGGTGAGGGGGTGCCCCTCGGTCACCCAGACAGGAAGGGGGTGGAGAGGGGTATGAAGGAGAGGGAGGCAGAGATCCCAGGTGTTATGGCGAAGGAGACAGGGGAACAGAGAGAAGGATATAGACAGATACATAGATACAGAGAGGAGAGAAACAGAGAGACAGAGATGCAGAAAAGGGACAGAAACAGAGAGATGGGGATACAGGGGTTTTCAGGGGGCCAGATGTGGGGGGTTTGGGGGAGGCATCCAGCTCTGAGGGGCCAGGTCCGGGGCCACGTGGGGCCAGTGAGGCACACCCCCTGCCCCAGCCCCAAGCCCTGGCTGGTGTGGTCTTACTGCCCGGCCCTGATCCACCCATCCCTCCGCCCGCAGTGCAGTTTGGCTCCTGGTTCGACCATATTAAGGGCTGGATTCGGATGCAGGGCAAAGAGAACTTCCTGTTTATCACCTACGAGGAGCTGCAGCAGGTGAGCCCCCCGCCCCACCCCAGCCCAGCGCCCCCCACTCCTCCCCTCCTCATACCACTTCCCTTCCCTTCCCTTTCGGCAAGGCCTACCCTTCCGTGCAATGCACCAGGTACTGGGGGGCGCCATGGTGAATGGAGCAGGGTCCTGAGCCCCTGAGCCGCAGAGGGGGCATGGATAAATAAGATAAATGGTAGCCGAAGAGCAGAGCGAAGGAGCAAAGGCAAGCCTGAAATGAGCAGGGGATAAGGAATGTGTGGGGGCACAGTTTGAAATACGGTGGTCAGGGAGGCCTGTGCTGGGAGGCGGGGGCAGAGGGAAATAACACTTAAGCAAGGATCTGAAGGAGAAGGAGGAACCCTGGAGCTATCTGGGGGGAAAGTGTCTCAGGCAGTGGGAACCAAACACCAGTGCAAAGGTCCTGAGGTGAGAGCGTGCTTGATGTGTTCCTAGGGGAGCATAGCAGCCCACATGGCCAGAGCTGAGTTGGGATGGGGGGTTGGAAATGTGGGCAGAGGGGAGACAGGAGGCCCAGGGAGATCTTGGCTTGTCTCTGAGTAGGTGGAAGCCAGCGATGGGTCCTGAGCCGGGAAGGTGATAGGACAGATGAGGCCATGCAGAACTGGGACATGTGGGAAGTGAGCTTCAGGGATGGCTGTGACCTGAAAGGCAGAGGGGACTGACTGGTGGAAGGAAACAGCCTTTGGAGTTAGATGGGAATCCTGTCTGGACTCCATCAAACACCCCTGGAGCAGGCACCTGGGAGAGGAAAATGCCTTCTGGCTGGAGCAATCAGGGAGAGCTTCCCGGAAGAAGGTGCCATGCAGAATGCCCACTGCTTTGCTGGGCTGCAAGGAGGATGCTGGGCTTCTAGAGGAATAGTCCACAGTGAACACAGCCAACCATTCTAGATTCTTCTTCTTTTTTTTTTTTTTAAGATTTTATTTATTTGAGACAGAGCGAGCATGAGCCAGGGGCAGGGGCAGAGGGAGAAGCAGACTATCCACTGAGCAGTTAGCCCGATGCGGGGCTCAATCCCAGGACCCTGGGATCATCACCTGAGCCGAAGGCAGACGCTTAATGATGGGGCCCCAGGTTCCCCCAGGTGCCCCATTCTAGATTCTTAACAAAGATGTTCCAGAGGCTGGGTACCTGAGCAGCTCCCGTTACATGCCCCCTCACTAAGCTCCCCGGATAGGTTCCCTTCTTGCATGTGCATTTCAGGTGTGTGTTGTATTCTTTCTGTCAGTACTTTTTGGATTGGGAAACACCTGCATTTTTTATGTCCAATAAAGCAGTTAAAAAATCCCCTAAAATTGGGGAGCCTGGGTGGCTCAGTGGGTTAAAGCCTCTGCCTTCAGCTCAGGTCATGATCCCAGGGTCCTGGGATCAAGCCCCGCATCGGGCTCTCTGCTCGGCAGGGAGCCTGCTTCCTCCTCTCTCTCTCTGCCTGACTCTCTGCCTACTTGTGATCTCTGTCAAATAAATAAATAAAATCTTAAAAAAAAATCCCCTAAAATGTTGGGGAGCCTGAGTGGCTCAGTTAGTTGGGCATCCAACTCTTGACCTCAGCTCGGGTCTTGATCTCAGGGTCATAAATTCGAGCCCTGCACTGCTCTCCATGCTGGGCATGGAGCTTACTTAAAAAAAAAAAAAAAAAATTAAATCTCTCAGAGTCTTAGACATCTCGTCCTTAAAATGGGTGGGAAAGGGGGCGCCTGGGGGCCTCAGTCTGTTGGGCGTCTGCCTTCGGCTCAGGTCATGATGGAGCCCCGCCTTGAGCTCCCTTCCCTGTGCCGGGTCTGCTTCTCCTTCTCCTTCTGCCCCTCCCCACTGCTCATTCTCTCTCTCTCCCTCAAATAAATAAATAAAAATCTTTTTTAAAAAAATGGTGGGAAGGGGCGCCTGGGTGGCTCAGTGGCCTAAGCGTCTGCCTTCGGCTCAGGTCATGATCTCAAGGTCCTGGGATCGAGCCCTGCTGCATTAGGCTCTCTGCTCAGCAGGGAGCCTGCTTCTCTCTGTCCTTCCCACTTGTGCTCTCTGTTGCTATCTCTGTGTCTCTCTCTCTCAAATAAGTAAATAAAATCTTAAAAAAAAATGGTGGGAAAATGCAGGCTCTCGGGGTTGCTGTGAGAACCACAGCGGTGGGCACTGGCATATTATTACTGCATAACAAGGTACCGCACGGTGTGAATATAGTTTGTAAAGTTAAAGGGCTTAGGTTCTGCACAAGAGCAAGGGTAGTGGCCAGTGTCCACTGAAGGTGACCGAGGCCACGGGTCAGATACCACATGTGGTTTTAATCATATTTAATCCTCGCCAAGTATGGACAGGTGAGTTATATATTAGAGCAAACCACATAAAGTTGCCAGTATTTGGCCACATTTTATATGGTTTCCCCCAATATTATTTTCCCCCCAATATTATTAATACCCCTGTTTTATAGAGGAGGAGCCTGGGGTTTTGGAAACTAGAGAGAGTTGACAACATACCTGAGTTTTTTTTTTTCCCCACCCTGGTAAATTTCTTCATGTTGGAAGATCCAGAGAAGATTTCGGCATTACCAACCCTGCCCCCCACAACCACTTTTTTTTTTTCCATCTAACTTTATTCTCCAAACCAAAAACTGGGCCATGCAGCCTGACAGAGCTTCTGGGCTGTGCCCCTGGGTGTGAGGAACTGCCAACATGTTAGAATTTCTGGGACACGCCAGTGGTTCAAGACAAGAAAGGGATGGAGGGTTATGAAACTAGGAATGACCTGGAAAATCAGAGCCATGGGGCTGGTGGAGCTGACCAGAAGGCTGGCTGCATTTCAGGGAAGGCAACAAGATAGAGGGGGGCAGGGAGGCGGCAGCTTTGGGCCCTTAAATTTGAGCTCCTCCCTAGCTGTGTGACCTTGGACAAGTGTCTTCCCCTCTCTGAGCCTCCGTTTACCAATTGGAGTAAGGACAGTTCTCGGCAGGGCTATTGGCACACTTGGCACAAATATACACGAGAGGTTTGGACTAGAGCTTGGTACACAGGTGATGTTCAGTCCCCCAAGACCTGAGCTGTCATTGTCAGGAGGGCGTGGATATTTGAGCCGGGTCTGGGTGGGGAGGTTTGCCAGGTGTAGGAGGGTGGCATGGGGCATTCTTGGGAGCACCATGCCGAGGCTGCAGGAAGGAAAGTGCAGGGAATGGTAAGGTCTGGGAAGAGAGGATAGGGAAGGACAGACTACTTCTGTCCTTGAAAGTCAGGTCTGGGGGGCTGGGACTCCTGTCCCAGGGCACTAGGGAGCCATAGGAGGGCTGGGAGCAGGGAGGAGTAGGGTCAGCTCTGGCTGTGGCGGCCGAGGGAGGCCAGGGAGGAAGCTGGGGCAAGGAGTCCATAGGGAGAGGACCAGACCTGACCAGTGCTAGGGCTGAGAGCCCAGAGGAGGGGAGGAGCAGAGACAGACTGCCAGGGGTACGGGAGCAGGGGAGACAGAGGGATGGGAGGCTGGCCTGGGACTGGCTCAAGGAGGCCACTGTTCCAGGATGGAGACCTGGCAGGGAGTGTAAATTCGGGGTACAGACAGGCTGACTCTCACTTCTAACCAAAGTGAAGGTGATTTGGCGTAAGGTGTCCGACTGACCTCTGCACCATGCTGTGACCTCCATTCCACCCCCGCCCCTTCCCTCCTGCCCACAGAACCCTCCAAAACCCCAAACTGTGAAAACTCTCAGAAACCAGAGCCCAGTCCCTCAGCTTGGAGATGGGGAAACTGAGGCAAAGCATCAGAGTCACACAGACAGCTCTGGGTTGAGACTCAGATACCCAGATTCAGAGTCTGATTGGTGCCCTTCCTTGCCTGGGGTCCCACCTCCCTCTACCCCCCCCCCCGGGCCCCTCTCCCCTACGTGCAGGATCTCCACGGCTCTGTGCAGCGCATCTGCCAATTCCTGGGACGGCCGCTGGGTGAGGAGGCGCTGGGCTCCGTGGTGGCACACTCCGCTTTCGGAGCGATGAAGGCCAACGCCATGTCCAACTTCACTCTGCTGCCCCCCAGCCTGCTGGATCAGCGCCACGGTGCCTTCCTCCGGAAAGGTGCGGAGGGGGGGAATTCTGGGGTGCTACTGCCTGGCTGTGTGGCCTGGGCGAGTCACGTAACCTCTCTGGGCCTCAGTTTTCCCCACTGAAACTTGGGGTTGCTCCAAACAGAATGACCTTCACAGCGTCACTGTGGACGCAGGACTGACGCCCCCCCTAACCCAGGGCTTAGCCTGGGGCCGGGCACACTCACACTCTTTGAGGACTCACACTCTTTGAGGCTATCCAGAGTTTTCGTGAGGACTCGGAGCCTCTCACCTGGAGGCTAAATGGGGGCTACATGGATGACCCAGGATCCTCCCCCTACCTCCAGATCTTTAACAATGACACCTGCAAACTTCCGTTTGCCATGCAAGGTCACATAGGCACGGGTTCCAAAGACTAGGACAGGTCAACATCTGGGGGGGTGATTATTCAGCCTCCACAGTGAGCCCCCAAGACCTCACGAGGGGCCTCGTGTAGTATGTGGGGTGTACACTTGCTAAGATTCAAAATACCACCATCCAAATGGCACTGGCCCCTGGATTCCAGGTTAAAGCCCCATGACAAAGTGAGAAACGTGAGGGTCGGAGGGATCCCTGCACCTGTCTGGGCACATGGAAGGGGCAGAGTTCCCACCCCTTGCCTGCTCAGCTGTTGCGAGTGTTAAGGAGTGAACCCCATGAACCCAGGGCAGCCCTTCAGCCAGTCCCCTGGCACCGAGTGTGGGAAAGCTTTCATTCCCACTGTCAGAGCCACAATGGAGGTAGTGTAGGGGTTGCAGGAGCCCTGGGGTGAGAAAGCCCTGTTCTAGACAGGGAGGTGAGGGACGGGTCATAGCGACACAGTCACACAGGTGACACCGGGGCAGGAATGCTGGGTGGGGAGGCAGATGGATGTTCTGGGCGGAGAGCTTTAAGGGGTCAGGGGAAAACCAGGAAGGCAACAGGTCTACCGGAGGGACAAGTAGGATGGGAGGAGCTGAGGGAGGGCGCAAGAAGGGTGCCCAGGGGTCTGGCCAGATGACTGGAGACAGAGGCGGCCACCGTAGGAGGTAAAGGGGCAACATGGAGATGAAGGGGATGGGGAGGTGCTTCTGGCAAAGGCCCGGAGGTGGGGAAGGGGGTGCTGGCATGTCGGGGGCGGGGAAGGTTCCCACGTTCCTCACCTCGCCCTCCCCCCCACCCTCCAGGGGTGTGCGGCGACTGGAAAAACCACTTCACGGTGGCGCAGAGCGAAGCCTTCGACCGTGTCTACCGCGAGCAGATGCGGGGACTGCCCACCTTCCCCTGGGACGTGCCCGACGACGCCAGCCCGGACCCCGATCCCAGCCCCAGCCCCCCCGAAGCCTCCGAGGCCCCCAACCCGTGACTCTGAGAATAAACGCGGCGCTCCTGCCCCCGGCTCTCGCTGCGCTCTGGAGGTGACTTGCCGCGGTCGGTCGGCAGGGGGCGCGCGAGGGAGGCGGCGGCTGGGGGTGGGGACGCGAAGCGCCGCTGGGGCCTCCGGGGAGGATGAGGTCTTCTCCCCGACCCCGCACGCCAGTGGGGTCGGTGATTCGGAAGCCCCTGCCGGAGGCGAAGGTGCTGCGGGGAGGCAAGCGCTGGGCACCTGCCTCCCCCAGGGCCGGGGCGCTGCGGCGGGGACGCCTGGGCGGTGTGAGGGAGGAGGGGGCCAGCACCGCATTCCTGGGTCTTCTGCTAGGCTGTGCAAATGCAAGATTCTGCCATCACGCAGCTTTATTCTGAGCAGAGGGAAAGGGAGCCCCCAGCAACTCAGTCCTTAGCACCGGCAAAACAGCCCCAGGGCCCCTGGCCCTGACCCATCCCCCGGCAGCTGTGTCCCCACCAATTTCTAGGCCGTCATCATTCAGCCCCGCTCCCTAGGTTGGATTCTGTCCTCTCCCCTGCCAAGCTGTTTACCCAGAGCTCCTGAGCACAGTTTGTGCCCAAAGCTCCCCCATTTTGTCCCAGGGGCTCCCCACCTTCACCCTACACAATTCACAGCACGGGGGGCGGGGGGTGTCACTCAGCCAGACCCTTCCCTCCACAGGGAAGTTCTGGCTGGGCCAAAGTGGGACATGCACTGTTCTAGGATCTTAGCTCCTCAAGACTTTCTGCCCATTTCCTAAACTGTGACACTGGCCTCTAGGGTGAGCACTGGGCTTGCCCAGGTTCTAGAACAAAGAGAAAAAAAAATCCCTTCTGCTGCTTTCCGGACAGACACCCACGCCAGAAACCTTGTCCCAGGCACCACCCGGAGGCAGGGGGCTTGGAGCTGCTGGTCAGGCCGGCCCCGTGCGGCTTTGGCTCTATTACAGTTGCCCCCTGAGTCCTGCCTGGGCAGCCCAGTCTGGCTGCTGGCCGCCTCGGGGTTCCAGGAGTTTGGAGGCAGTATCCGCACCAAACCTCCTTCGGGTCGGCGACAGATAGCGGAGGTGGCATGCAGGATGGAGGGGCAGGGTGCCGCCCCAGGGCTGGGACCGGCTCAGAGGACGGGGCTCTGTCTCACCCCTGGGGGCCCCTCCAATGCCCCGCTGCCTCATCAGGGCCTTGGCTGGGGTGTCCTTGGAGCCCCAGGACGTCTTGAACTGTGGAGGGAAAAAGAGGGAGGTGAGAGAAGGCTCCAGGGACTGAGTCCCGTGTGTGTGTGTGTGTGTGTGTGTGTGTGTGTGTGTGTCTCTCTCTCTCAGGGCAGGTGAGAAGGCAGGGAAGGGAAGTGAGTCAGGAGCCCCCAGACTCTCAGAGGGCCAGCTGCTGTGTTCCCCCTGCAGCTTCAGGGTGGGGAGGAACAGGAAGCTGCCAGAAGCTGCCCCCGGGGGAACAAATATTTGCCAAGGGAGGTGATGGTGGGTGAGGGTGCCTCAAGACCAAGTGGCAGTGAGGACCTTGCCCCGGCCCTGCCCATCCCTCTCCTCCCCTGGGCTGGAACAGAGGGAGGCGATTCCTGGGACATTTCTCCCTCACCCTTGGAAAAGGTCTCTACTAGTTCCCACGTAGCAAATGGGGAAACTGAGCCCAAGAGGGGCACAGCTCCCAGAGCAAGGGGACCACGGGTCTGCTGGCGTCCAGGGCGGGGACGCCTGCTTGTCCCTCATCTCTCTGCTCTGACCCTCTTGACAGTCCACTGCACAGCTGAGACCACCGAGGCTCCGCCCAGGGTCCCAGAGAATTAAGGCAAGCTCGGTGGGAAGCCAGCGTCTAACCAGCTGAGAGGAGGGGCACAGGGGCCTCTCATCACACGCCCTCCCCAATACCCTGATGACACTTGAATCTGGGAAGCCAGGGTTTAAAAGCATTTAACAGCTGCCCCGGGAAGGTCACAAGGGCCAAATCTCTCCCTCGTGCCTCAGTTTCCTAATCTGTGAAACGGGTGGGCGGAGAGCCACAAGAACATCCACCTCAGAGGGTTGTGGCAAAGATCCAATTCAGCCACCCCTGTGGCATGTGGCACGGTGCCCACGATAGACCTTGGCCAAGTTACTTGACCCTTCTGAGCCTCAGCTTTCCCGTCCGTAACCAGGAGCATGAGAAGGGAATTACCTCACTGACCTGGGAAGAGGACCTCGTGAAAGAAATAACAAATAAATTCCACCGTGGGGATGTATCGTAATGCTTAGTGTTCTCATTAGTTCGTCCTCCCCTCACTCACTCCTCCTTCCCACCAAACCGCGACTGGGGACAGTGGCTGCGCCCATTTGCCAGATGAGAACACAGAGGGTTCCGAGAAGGCAGATCTCTGCTCAGCTCTCCCCATTAGTGGGTCATGCCAGGAGTTGCACCCAGAGTGCTTCTCTCTTGGGGTCCCTGCCCGAAACCACCCAGGGCTCCCCTGTCCGGCACGCAGTAGGGCTATAGGGAATGGTCACTGGGATCGGGAACTCGGGTGGGTTTTGTGCTTCCCCCACCCCCAGCCCCGGCGTGGGGCCCGGCACGTAGTAGACCCTCAGCTGCCCCATCCTCTTCCTCTTGTTCATCAGAGGCCCACCACCAGCTCTCACCTCGCTGTCCCCGTCGCTGGAGCCGGACAGCTGGGACAGGAGGCTCAGGTCCCACAGGGAACGGCTGGGCCGGGCCGGGGGGCCGCTGGGGGTCCGGACGCGCTGGACACTCCTCAGGACGTCGCTCAGCGCCGGCCCTGGGGTGGCCGGGGTCTCCTGCCTGTCCCCCTCAAACACCCGGCAGGCGGCCAAGCGTTGGGCCAGCGGACCGTCGGGTGGCGGCGGTGACATGGGGGCCAGAGAGCGGTGGCGGGCCACGCGGTGGGGGTTGTGAGCCAGCCGCAGCCCCCTCACGGTGCTGATGAAGGGGCGCTGGGTGGGTGCGGCCGGGAGCGGCCAGGAAGCTGCGTACAGTGTCCGGAACTCTCGGCTGAAGGCGTCAGCAATCTCGCCGGTCATCAGGGTCACCAGGCCACGGTGCAGACGAGAGTCACTCCACGTGAAGCTGGGGGGCACGCAGTGAGGGGTCAGGATCTCCGGGTCACCCCTGGGGTCCCCGGCCTCGACCCCATTACTGGTCCCCACCCGGTCCCGGGGCAGGCTGTGTGACCTCGGGCATGTGCTGCAACCTCTCTGGCTTCCGCATCCCCCTCTGTAGAATGAGAACCCCCCAGGTACGAACCCAGAGGACTGATGTGACAACAAGAGTTAAGATACCTTAATGATCATCTGGAAGCCAGCCTGAGCTTAAACTGGGACGCTGCCCCATCCCCAGCAAAGGAGGCCATCAGTGCCTCAGTTTCCCTCTCTGAGAAGAGGTGGGATTAGTCTTCTGACTAAATGGCCTCGAGGCCCGTCTTCAGACTCAGCTGCTTCTTACATAATGACAGCCATCTATTAAACACTCGCCATGAGGCAGGCTCCGGGGGTGTGGGCTCCGTGCCTCAGTTTGCATCTGGGATACGGAGCGAAGATGTAGGAAGATTGGAAAGAAAGAACAAGGGTTTGAGCTGCCTGTATGGTGCCCAGCCTGCGCCCAGCTGGCTATGATGGGCAGGTCCCCTACTGTCCCTGTGGTCACAGTGCTGGTATTTAAAGCACCAGGCTTTAAGGTCTGGGCACACAGCAGGTGCCTTTGGGAATTAAATGCACCTGGGCTCTAATCCTGCCTCCAGGGACCTCGGCCACATTCCCTTCATTTCCCAAGCTTTGGTTTGCCCATCGGAAAAACGGGCTCACCACGGGTCGTGTGCCCCAGCGGGCCCGGTGCCTGGAGAACAGATGTGTCAGCCACCGGGATGGCGAGGGTTAGTCCAAGCGTCCTTACCTTAACAAAGTGGCCGTGTCCTCACTCCCTGGCAGGTTGGCAGGCCCGTCTGCCTGCAGATTGTGACACCCCTCCCCCCACCTGTGACCTCACCCCTAGAGGGGCCAGTGGGAGCCTGGAGGGGTCTGTGAGGTCACCCCATTCCGCTCCACAAATAGTGCCGTCAGGTAGCGGCCGCTGGCTTGTCTCTGTCCCGGAGAAGCTTCTGAGACCCAAGGACTCGTGAGCCGCGGTCACGACGCAGCCCCTGAGAGGGACACAGAGTGCTGGGAAACAAGGACCCTCCATGCGCTGACCCTGGGAGGCCCAGACCAGGGGCAAAAGTCTCGAGGGCCTCAGGAGCATCATCCAGCAGTTCCAGGAGGCCCAGGAAGCCCACGGCCTGGCTTGGGCACCGTCACTGCCGCCAGGCCACCATGGTCCTCGGCTGGCTGCTGCTTCTGGTAATGGCTCTGCCCCCGGGCGCCACAGGTGCCAAGGACTGTGTGTTCTGTGAGCTGACCGACTCCAAGCAGTGTCCTGGCATCCACATGCGCTGTGGCGACGATGAGGACTGCTTCACGGGCATCGGGGTGGCCCCGGGCCTCGGCCCTATCATCAACAAAGGCTGCATACCCTCCACGTCCTGTGGCCACGAGGAGCCTGTCACCTACATGGGCGTCACCTACACGCTCACCTCCACCTGCTGCTACGGCCACATGTGTAACAGGGCCCCCAATCCCGCAGGCGGCCGGACGGAAGGGGTCGCCGCCGGCCTGGCGCTGGGCGTGCTGCTGCTGCTCCCACATTTGCTTTGACCAACCCGAAGGGCAGGGCCTGGGACTGGTCTCCCGGCTCCGCTGCTCCCCGAGCCCCCCGCCTCCACCCCATCCCCCCCATTAAATGGCCAGAGGCCCTGGACAACCTCGTGTGGCCCCGGCTTCATCCGTTACCAGGGCTGTCCACCCGGAGCCCGAGGCGAAGCATCCTCAGGCCACCGAGCACGGCCCGGAGGGTTTGGCTGGACCCCTCTACTGTATTTCATGGGTTCTAAGACGCGTAACTTTTCCCATGTCGATCAGGATGCTTCTTTTTGTCGGGGGCACCTTAGAGTCGATGAAATATGGTTCAAATGAACAACGACAATAAACAACCGCTAACATTCACGGAGCGCTGCTTCTGTTACGTGCCAGGGCACCTTGATCTCGCTTGAAACCCCGGACAAAGCCAGGAGGGAAGGCAGGTGTTTTCTGAGACGGCCCCAGTCTCCAGGGTAGCGGTTCCCCCGAGGGTGGTCCCCGGAGCGGCAGCACTGGGGTTGGGCAGGGAGCTCGCGGGAAATGCCCATTCCCAGGGGGTGGGGCTGCAAAGGCGCCCCAGATCTGTGTTTTTAGGGAGTCCTCCGGGTGATCCCGACACAGGCAGGCCCCAGATTGAAAACTGCCAGTGGAGAGCGCTGGTCATCCGCTGGGCACATCAGCAGCCCCCGCAGGGGACAGCTGGCAATGTCTGGAGACACTTTTGGTGGTTTTAATAGGGGAGGGGGCGTGCTCCCGACATCTACAAGGTGGAGGCCGGAAATTCAGTGCAGCCCCCCACGATGCCCAAGGAAGTACCCCCAACACAGAATTATCTGGCCCCAAATGTGAGGAAACCCTGTTCTAGAGGGACTAACCGTACCATCCCGATCTGTAGAAGGGGAAGGGAGGCACAGAGAGGTGAGGTCAGTTGCCCAAAATCACACAGCCAGGAGCCGGCAGAGCCCCAGTTCTAAGCCAGTCCACCCGACCTGAGGGTCCACAGACCCCGTTCCCTGCCACGCGACCACCCTATGAGGCAGATGCTGTTATTAATTCACACTTTCCAGATGGGGAAACAGATACGGAGCAGGGGGAGGCACCGAGCCGGTGTGTCACAGAGCTAAGAAGACAAGGAGCCAGGAGCTAGACCCCAAACACAGGGAAAGGGGGACGCGAGCCAGGATGAGGGTCGGGTCCCTTGCTTACCAATTCTTATTTTGTTACAGATGCTTAAAGAGATAGAGTTACCTCAAGGCAGAGCTAGGACTCCCATCCAGGTCGTCCTGGTTTTGAAACCCACACATAAACTATGGGCCCTGTTTTCCAGATGAGGAGACACAGTGTCGAAGAGATGACCCTCCCCCCAGCCTCTCCCCAGCCCCGGCCCGGTCACTAGGCTAGCCAGCAGGAGGAGCCACTGCCAGACCCCCATCCCCCGCTACCCCGGGCAGGTCTGGCTCGACTCCACGTGGGTTCTGCCCCTTGGTAAGCCCATCCTCTACCAGTGAGGGTGCTTAGACCCATTTCACAGACCAGGAAAGTGAGGCTGGTGGAAAGAGGCGCCAACTACTCTCTGAGAGTTGGGGACAGGACACCACCGGGTGGTGGTAGTGGTGGGGGGGGCAGCCGCACCTGTAGGATCCGGAGATGACCCTGTGGCCGTCCAGCAGCACAAACTTCTCCCGCACATTGCCGCTCACCTGCCGTCGCCAGCGGCTCTGGAAACTGCAGCCCCACGCGACACGGATATCTAGGTTCTGGAGTGGAGGGGGTACACCCTCACTCAGGCCAACTCCACACACCCCCATGCACTGCCTAGGGCTCAGGTCAAGGGGGGATCCCTCCAGGCTGGCTAGGACCTGGGTGGCCCATGGCTCTGTAGAAAGGTCTGTCCCAGCTTTTCCAGAACTACCAATATTGGGCTTCGGGGATCTCTTGGAGATAGCCCTAACTCAGAGGGACCCCGTGGGAAGACCAGCCTCTAATTCCCCCCAGTGTGATGGGTGGGCATCGGAACTCTCCTCAGGCATCCACCTCGATGAGCTAGGACGCCGTGGAAGGGTCTGCCCCAGCCCCCCGCCACCGGCTGACCCTAGCGTCAGGAGAATGGGGACTCAGGTCCCTCCCGCCAGGCTCCTACCTCAGTGCCCCAGGGGTTCACCCCCAGCTGCTGGGCCAGTGTCAGGAAGGCAGGCAGCCTCTGGTGGTCCAGAAGCAGGTAGACAGGCACCCAGCGACGTGTGGCAGCGTCTACCAGGTCCAGAAGCAGGTCTGGGTCAGTGAAGATGTCCATGACCACGGCCACTAGCTGGGGAGTGGGGAGAGGGGCTGTGGGTGGAGCCTGGAGCTCCGGAGATTTTCAGGGGGTAGGGGGGACGCTGGGGGCTGAGGCGTCCTGGGAATGGGAGTTTAAAGGCCTGGCCTTGACGAGACATTCAGAGGGGCTGTGGGAGAGACCCCCCACTGTGCATACAGCGCCCGCATGGGAATGAGGAAAAGACCATCCTTCCCGAAGACCAAGGTCTCTACTTCTGGAAATTTCATCATAATTGTGTCTGCAGTGGCACAAGGTGCTCCGTGTGCTGTGACACTGGATGGTGGCCCTGCTCCAGGGCTCAGTGGGCTGGGTCCTTGGGGGTGCCCTGAATGGGGAGGAGGGATGATCTGCTTGGCCACCCAGGGGATCTCTGGGGACCAGGGCAGGGGGCACTGAGGGCCTGGATCTTGTAGGCAGAAACATGTAGCAGAGATGACTCCTGACCCATGGGCCAGACAGCCTTGGTTCAAATCCCCACTCGGCCACTTACCGGTGAGAGACTTAACCTCCTGTGCCTCAGTTTCCCCATCTCTCCTCACTTGGGATAATAAGTCCCAACTTTCCAGGACCCTCCTGGTGATTATAAATGTTAACCCATGTAAGGCACTTAGCGTGGGAGCTGGCAGGCACAACGCTGATAGATAAAGAGGCTCTCGGGGGGGCTGTAGGGGAGACATCTGGGCCCTCTGTGGGAGGAAGGATGGACACCTATCCTAAGGGTGGGGTGGGGTGCAGTGGGGTAGGTGACTGAAACCAAGGGATCATAATTAGGTCCAAGGGGCATGAATGCCCCGGGGGACCCAGGCCTTGGAGAGAGGATAAGGAGGAGGTCTGGGGAATGTGGACACTTGGGTTCTGGGGGATGCGAGGCGTGGACTCGTGAGTCCCAGGAGGGCAAGGGTGAGACGCCCAGGGCTCGAGGGGATGCACCACTCCCAGGTCTGAGAGCTGGCATGTGAGGATGTCTGGGTCTGGGGAGTGGACACCAGGTCCCCTGAGACCCCCACCTTGCAGGCAGCCTGGATTTCCCGGCGCACCAGCTCCTTGAGGGGCGGGTGGCCCTCTTCGGGGGGCTGCGTGTACAGCTGAGCCCGGGTGATTCCCTTCCAGGCCAGGTCCTCTGGCCAGCCCAGACGCAGCGTGGGCACCAGCTCCTCTGAATGTCCTGGCCAATAAGTCAGGCTGCCCGAGTCCTGATCGGTGGCAGGGGCTCCCTCTGCTGCCTGGCCAGGCGGCTGCTTGGATGCAGTCCAGTCCTCGGCCGCCGCCACCAGGCTCTGGAGCTCTTCCCCACTCAGGAAGGGCCGCAGCCCCTCACGCTGCATGCAGGCCTCGAACGCCTCCACACCCTTGCTCAGCAGAGCCTCCAGCGCCAGCCGCTGGCCCTCAGAATACAGGAAGCCAGGGCTGGCCTCGGTCAAGGGCAGTCCCCCGGCCCCTGACTCCTCTCCTTCCAGCGCCGCCAACTGGGATGCTGCCATTGGGCTGCTCGTGTGGGAGGACCGTGAGGCTGGCTGGCTGAGGGTTCGGCCGTCTCTGGGCACCGACCATCTGGGGGTCTCCTGCCAGGTAGATGTTATGTGGCCGGCTGAGGCTTCCAGGGTCGCTCCGTGAAGTCCCCTGCGTCCCCAGCTCCCCGTCCTGACAATCACACAGCCCAGGGCATGCGCTGCTCAGATCAGACCAACTAGTCGCCTGCCTCCAGCCGCCACAGTGACAGGCTGGCCATCTGAACTTCCTACCAGCTGTCTCGGGGTCTAGTGGCCCCAACGGACCCGTTCGCTGGATCAGTCTCCGTCAGGCTGAAGGGCCAGCTGGCCTGACCAGAGGTCTGGCTGACTGGCCAACCATCTCCAGGCAACAGCCACAGGCTGCCCGCCTGTCTCTAGCACCCGACTGTCCCTGACTGAAGGTGAAGTGGGCTGCCTCTCTGCCCTTGACCGATAGATACCACATGTAACTGACCCTGTCCAGCTGGTCTTTTTGATTATTTGGCAAACATCGACTGCTTTCTGCTAGCAGTGCTGGTACCTAGCCGCCCGGCGGAGCACCCTGCCGTGTCCAGCGGAATGTCTTTCCTGACGACAGGTGGCTGGCTCACTGGCTCTCACTGACTGACCATCCCAGGCACCTCCCCTTTGGACCTGCTCTCTGGGTTTGGGAGGAACGGGCTCTAGCCCTAAGTCTGGGCATCCCCCTTCACCAGCCGGGAAATGAGGTCTCAGTCTCTGTCGCTTGGGGACTCTGCCCCTGGGGCGTCACCCCTACTTGGGCTGCTCCGGTGGAGGATACACTCAATGGGGGCTTGCATCACCATGGGACCTGCTCATGACCTCAGCGGCCCTTCTAGCTGGAGGGCCTGACTTGCCACTCTTCCTTGGACTGGCCGCCCCAGCCAGAATTGTCCCGGGCTGTCCTCTGATCTATGCGGATCCCCGGCAGAGCTGAGCTGTCTGGGTTTCTGCTTGAATCCCACGATCTCCTGCTAGCTGACCATCCACCTGTTCCTGGCCAAGGACCACCCTTGGAGGCTCCTGACCCAACCTCTGGCCTGTGGACCCGATCCCCACAAACCAGCAGCCCCTCCTTCCAATCGCACACCCAGGCGGCTTCCTTCCTCCACACCACAGCGAAAGGGCCTACAAAGAGAAGAGGAATAAGAGCAGGACTCCCTCTCACCCCATCCAGCTCCAACATGTTCCATCCCCCACCCTCTTTCCCTCGTCTTGCCTTTTCAGAGGTCAGAATGCGGGGGTCTGGAGACCTCCTGCTCTTATTTCTTCTGCTCTTCCTGTGTCTGGCCTCATTCTCAGGTTTTAGCCTGAGATCCGGGGAACCCAGCCCCTTGGGTAAACAGAGGAGGGCCCAGACAGCAGGTCCCTGGGAAAGGCCTCCTGTGCGGGTACGGGAAGGCCCTAACGCAGGGAACACACTCATCAGGTTACTGGCCCATGTCCCAGTGGCCTGCCAGACTCAAGGGGGAGAAAGGGGAGCAACTCACCTGTTCCCATGTACCCCTCCCCCACCAGTCCCAACCCCTCTGTACTTCCCGGTCCATGCCCCGCCCACCATCCCTAGCCCATAGCAGCTGGTGTGGCTAATCCGGGCGAGGTAACAGGTTCGGAGACACCTGTCACCTAGCTTATTAAGGGGGCGGGACTTTGGCCGCAAGGAGGCCCTAGAGTGTCCCACAGCGCAAGATCGACAAGCACGCATCATAGCCACAAGAGGGCGTCTGCAGGGAGAGCGGGACTCCGCCCAGCAGACGGAAGGGCTTCTCCTTGGCTGGTTGGTCTGCATGGAGATGGGCACCCACTCGGTCCACCCCGAAGGCTCCAATTCGCTCCAATTCACTCCAATCCCCTACCGTCCCCCAGAAACACACAGAGGACCATCAGAATTCAAAATCTTTAATAACAACGCAGGATCTGGAGTTAGTTTTTGTAGCCTCGGCTGGCCCTCCGGCCTCTGGCACGCTCGAACTTCCGGCCCTTGGATCTCACGTAGGGTCTGCGGGGAGGGAAAAAAGAGGGTGAGAGTGCGGCCCCGCTGGACTCGAACGCTGAGGAAGCCCTGAGCAGCACGCGGCTCGCTCTCACGGAGCAGCACAGGGACATCAGAAGGGGCGGGGAAGGGACACTGAGCAGGTTGCTGGAAAAGCCAAGCAGGGCAAGAAGGAGCGGGGAGATGCAGATTCCAGCCTGGCACAGCCCCCAACGCTGCGCTTCTAGGGCTGGCCGGGCAGAGATCTCAGCAACGGGGAGTAACAGCTTGAGGACAAAGTGGGGAAAACGAGGTGGGGGAGTTCCAGGGAGGGCTGCATATACTCACTTGGTGTGGCTATGTGGGGTTCCGGGAGCCTTTCCAAAATGCCTGTACACCTCTCGGCCCTTGCGTGGCCCTGGGAGGGAAAGATGGGGATCAGCCAGGGACCCAACTGCAAGAAGTCGCCATGGGAGCCACTGAACATCACTCACCAGACAGCAAGACGGTGCCACAGCCCTTGGGGGAGTCCAGGGCCAACTGGTCAAAGGTGAGGATCTTGCCTCCAGCTTTGAGGATGCGGCTCCGGGCACGGCTGCTCACACGCAGTGCGCACACCTGGGGGACACACGGGACAGGCACGGTCAGAACCCCCACCCCGTACAGCCACCCAGGGACTGCGGGGCCTTCTTCTCCACGGCTCTGGCCCAGCAGAGGCATCTAGATGCTTGCGGAGCCCAGTAAGACTGCCACGAGGGAAAGCTTCCCTAGTTAAGACGATAGCGATTCTTAACAGTTTACGTCCAAAACCTCCCTTAAGACCACAACAACCTGAACTTATTACGGATAAGGAAACAGAGGAATTAAAAAGACCCAGGCCACTGAGTGGCCAAGAAATCTAGAAGCCAGGCTGTAAGGCTCAAGAACCAGCAAGCACCATTAGGGAGGGACCCAGAAGGCTCTTGCCCGGGGACACCCACCATGGCTAATGCCAAGGACAATCCCCCTTCAATCCTAAAAGCCACCCAGACCAGTAGGTGTGACGCCTGCCTCACCCAGAGAAGAGAGGGAACTGGGAAGGCATCATAAGCCTCGTGGCACCGGTGACAGATCATCAGCAGAGCGAGGACACGAGCCAGGTCTGGGCGCCAGCCCACCCACCATGACCCTGCGCCCCCTCCAAACTCACCTTCAGTTTGGGCACCTCCTGGACCCGCACGTCGTCGGTTATGGTCCCTACAACCACAGCGGTTTTGTTTTCCCGGCCGGGCAGCTTCATCTTCCGGATCTTTGGTGGGGGAGGACAAACGCACGCTGAGGAAGCTCCTTCTGGCGTTTAAATCCAACCCCACTGGTCACGCATCCCGAGGACAGAGACTGTTGGGTCCTGAAGGGGATAAAGCCACCCGCGCCTCGCCTCTCAGCCAGCAGAGGCCTGACCTCAGGTCCAGCCAGGGAAAAACCCTGGAGACACAATGCAAGCACAGAGCCTTCAACAGAGCTCTCCTTCGAGAGCGCTTAGGACATGTAAGGCCTGACCCACACGGCGAAGCCACCGCGGCCACCCCCCACTTCACGATGAGACGAGCCCAAGCACTCACAGACCCACCGCTGTTCAGCTACAACCCCAGGGTGTTCAGCTACAACACTGGGTGTGCCCACCACGGGGTGAAGTCAACCAGCTGACGGCCAGGCCCCCAACCCCCCCACCCCAGCTCTAAGACACAATCCGGTCGTTCCCCAAATCAGCCCCTCACCATCCGGGACAGGGACAGAGGTGGCCGGTTGGTGCGACTCATGAACAACCTCTTCAACACGACTTGGTTAAAGGTGGAGTTGGTTCGTCTGGCCAGAAACCTGTACAACTGGAGGAGCGAGAAAAGAATGGAAACCCAGGGCGGCTCACATACCCCCCAACCTTCAACCGAAAGACAAAACAGCATGGTTTGGCCTGACGAGGTTTTTATGGCTTTTCCCCCACCCCAGAGCCCACGGGAGCCCCCAAATCCCCTCCCCACTCCCCAGAGGCTGAAAACGCTGAACCCCAGAAGCCTTGGGCAGAACCACGGATGTGCGCCTGCCCCGCAGGGCCCGGGAACGGCCTGGGGCCCCGAATGCCGGTTCTGCAAGCTGCAGTTCTGGGCAGCCCTGCCTCAGGCTCTCAGGCCTCAGCCTCACCTTGACCAACAGCCTCAGGTAGATGTCCTGGCTCTTGGGCTCCTTGCGCCGAACCTTTCGGTCCTTGTTGTGACGGATGTCGACCCCCTGCAGAGTTAAGGAGAGACCAAGGACCCACACCTGACCTAGCAGCTCACTCAGCCCGGCACAACGACTGCATTACCCATCCCCGAGGAAGAGCCGGGGCCCCGGTCTCTGAAGACACAACAAACCCCGGGCCCACCCCGAGGAGACTTGAAAAAAATCTTCTGAGCCTCCGATGACCCCAACTTAAAAAAAAATATATGAATGCTACACGCAAAGCCTTCGGCACACGGCACCCTGAAAAGCTTTAACAGAGCAGATGCGTCGACTCAGAAATTTTCACTTTTTAGAAGGTGTGTTTTCCGGTAATAGAGGCCAAGGACGGACCCTCCCTAAAAATACAGCAAAGAACCTTTATTTGCAACTTACTCCACGTAGAACTAGGACCAGAACCTTCCGCGCACAACCTGCCTGCCTCCAGCAGCCTTACGAAGCCGTTTCCCACTTGAGCTGAGAAAACCGAAAAGGAAGCCACGGTTTCCCCCAGACCCCGGCCGCTGTCCTGAGGGTCTGGAACAGGCCGTGCCAGGAACTGTGAAGAACTACGGCATTATTCCTCGCTCCCTCTTCTCCAACACCTCATGCACGCAGTAACCTCTGATGCGTGCTTCCTACGACTTCTTCCCAAACGCACATCGACGACGCGGGACAGACCGAGTTACTGGGGTCACAGCCAAGAAAAGCAAGATCACAGGCTGGACGGGGAGCACGGCTGCAAAACCGGGGCACTGGACCGTGGCCAGCTCCCCCCCCTCGCGCCCCCCCCCCCCGCCCAGAACCCAACGTTCCAGGCCAGGGGAGCGACAGGTCGGGGTGGAGAAGACAAAAAGACAAGAGGTCAAGCATGGATGTGGGTCCTACGCCAGGGTCCGAATGCCGGCTCTGCCACTTCCTGGCATTGCGACCCCGGTCACATCACTTAACCTCCTTGCGCCTCCATTTGGTCATCTACTCAATTGGAGCTTTAGTAATAAATGAGGACGGGAGCGGCCGGAGGCCGGTAAGTCTGACCCATCCCTCGTCTTCGAGCTCCCAAAATAATCCACCCCCCACCGCGGGAGTCTCCCCCTTCGAACTGTCCTGACATCTCTGCACCCCTCCTGGACTCCCCCAGTCTAAGACCGCGACGGATGGCGGCGGATAGTTGAACCGGGAGCATCTCAAAGCACACTCACCATGATGGCGCTTCCTGCTTAGCCAGGTCCGGAAAGAGAGAACACTGTCGGGGTGGGCGGGGAAAGCCTTCAGCAAGTGGCGCCTACGTGACGTCACAGGCGCGACGCGGCGCTCTACTCGAGTCGGGCCTCTCTATGGCGAATCACAGAGTGACCGAATGGGCGATTCCGGAATAAGTGGACGAACAACTCACCGGGAACAAGCGCTACGTCAAGGACGGCGGGGAGGCGGGGGGTGTTGGGGGGAGGGGCCTCTCTGGCCCTACCCAACCCCTGCTCTCGATAGTCTTCCGGAAGAAAGGGTTCTGGGAGCTAGAGAGATGTCGCGCGGCGCTGGGAGGTCGCGTCTCACGGTGACGCTCTGGCCCGACGCGGCCGGCCTCTCTGTGGCTCCTGGAGGACCCGGCCAGCCGCGTATTGGAGGTGAGGAGGCGGAGCTGGCGGGGCCTGTCAGGACCTCGGGAAACCTCTGACCCCACGCTTCAGGCATTTCCTTATCAGGCTCGCCTCTCTTATCTCCTGCGGCGCTTCCGAGGCGCAGCCGCTGCTCGGGAAGTCCTACCTGAGATCTAACCCGAAATCTTGCTGCAGCCCAGTCTAGAGCATCTCCTATTTCCAATTTTTATATTCGTCTTTTACCCCTGCCCCTTCTCTGACCCCTCCCCAGCCTCTTCCACTTTGGGGCTGCTTTTCCCTGCCGGAGAGATTCGAGTGGTCCAACAGACTCTGTGTGAGGGCTTTGCACGGTATTGGAATGCGAAGGAGGCGCACTGAAGCCCCAGGCTTGGGGTGTGGGGTGGAGAGGGATTGGGTGAAAGCCTCCTGAAAGGAGATAAAGATTCAGAGGGGAGGAGGATTGGAGGCCCTGAGGGGGAGTGGACAGAGACCCAGAGTGAGGGAAATGGAGACTCAGGGGTTGACAGGGAGACCTAGAAAGTAAGGGAAGATGGAGATTCGGGGAGAAGCACAGACATAGATGGTGAGATGGGGTCTTGTCTGCTGTAGCCAAATTCAAATCCTGGCCATGCTAAGTACTAACAACAGTGTGACCTTGGGCAAGTCACTTAACCTCTCTGTGCCTTACTTCTCTTATCCGCAAAAAGGGGATAATAGACTTGGCACAGAGGGTATTTTCCAGCTTTACATAAGTTAATATAAATGCTTAGAACAATGCTTTGCATGTAAGTGCTCAATACAAATTAGCCTCCACTCCTTATTGTTAGCCCTTCTTGGGTAGGACCAGATGGACTGGCTGGAGCAGTAGCAAAGCTGACCTGTCCCCTCTTTTTTCTTTCCTCAGGGAAGCCCTGCCCCTTTGGCCTCCCAGCACATCCAGCCCAGCCCACAGTATGCCCCTGATGCTCCTACTTATTCACCTGTCCTCCAAAGAACCAAAGGCCAGGCCCGGACCGTGAGGCCTCACTCCTTGCCCATACCACCCTCTCATGGCCTGCCGCCCAGGACCAGGGTCTTGCTGATGTGGTAACACAGCAAGGGCCAGCAGATGAATGGAAACCTTGAAGCAGAGGAGCAGCGGGACCAGGTAAGGGGTCCCTCTGAAGGTTAAGATCACCACACCATGGGACACAATTTCCTCCTTGTCTCTGTTCCTTTGCCTTAGTGACTTGGTCCCTGTCTTTGAGTCCCAGGCTCTTCGTCGGTCTGGTGGTGTGCCTGCTTTTCTTTCTCCCAAACTAAGGTGTGCGTTTCCCTGTCTCTCCTTCTTCCTGGGTTTCTGTCCCCATTCCCCCCCCCCCCCCCTTTCTGGGTATTTCTTTGGCATATATTATCGGGTACTGTTGCTACTCTGGGTTAAACAAGATGTGTTGTTTGACAATAAAAGAAAGTCCTCCATTCATCGCTTTCTAGCAAACTCTGTCCTTGTCTCTTTCTGCATGTGTCTTTCTACGATTCTGTTTCTTGGTCTCCTGATACTATTCTCGCCTTGCTTTCTTTCCGCTTTCACTATGTCTTTCCCTCTCTATGTCTTTCTGTCAACATTCTTGCTTTCTGTCTCCCAGGCTCCCTTCCTCTCAGGCTCTGGTCTTCCAGCATCGTCTTCCTCCCTCACTCCTAACCTAGAAGTCTCTCTCAGATACTCTTCCTCCCCATCTCTCTCCTTGTTTCTCTGTCTTGCCATGTTACTGGGTCATTCGCTGGGCAGAAGTCCATGTGATGCTGCCTCCACTCTGGTTTGAGTCCAAGGTAAAGAATTGGTGAATAATGAGCCTGTCCTCCCGGATTTTCATTCTAGGAGTATCAGTCTCCATCTCTGTGTCCATCATTTTCTGGGTTTTCTTGTGTCCTTAACTTTGCATAGTCTCAATTCTATTGTCTTTGTCTCTTTGTATAGATCTCTGACTTCCTGTAACTATCTAAAAAAACAGGCAGCACTCTCTAAGTCTCTTACTGCCTCTAAATCTGCTTTTCTGGGTCTCTTTTACTAACTCCATCTGCATAGCTCTGGGTCTTGGTTACCTGTGTTAGGATCAGCTGAAGATCTCCTCTCTCCTGCCTCTTTTCTTTCAAAAAATTCAATGGATGGGGCAGGGCTACCACTTGCCCTCCACAAAAATGGCGTCAGCGGCGCTGACTGTAGGATCGTGACGCCGCTTCTGCTGCGCGTGTGCCCTCACTTACTATGGCAGCCGATCTCGCGAAGCGCGATGCCCCGCCCAGTTCTCAAGCCCTCCCTCGGCTGGCCCCCTGCGCCAAGCTCGCGAGCTGGCCGGCCCCGCCCCTCGCGCGCCCTCACTGGCGCAGCTCACGCCGGCCGCGCGCCCATTGGCTGAGCGGATGCACACCCTCCCCCCACCCCTGGGTCTGATGGGGGCGGTTGGTGCTGACTTGAGGGGCCGCCTGGAGGAGGACTCGGCGTGTGAGGAGGGTGCGGGGGTAGGGTCAGGGACCCGAGTCTGGGGGACCGCGGGACCAAGAGGAACGGAGACGCAGGCCGGGACTGGGGTACCAGGGGTGTGGGATGGAGATGGAGAACCAAAACCGGGACTGAGGGATCCAGGAATGGAAACCCAGGTCTGGGACTGGGTTCTGGAAATGGGGTGGGGATGCGGAACCCAAACCGGAGGAACCGGAAACAGAGACTCAGAATAATGGATTGGGGTTGGGGGGGACCTTTGGATGGAGACCCAGGCCCAGGTCTGGGGGACCAGGGTGGGTAGAGAGAATGGAGACCAGGCCAGAGACTTGAGGACCTACGGACAGGCTCAGGCCCAGTACTGGAGGAGATCTAGGACTCTGTATCTAAGCCTGATTTGAGCTCAGGGATGGGGGCGCTGGTCAGTGCAAATTTAGGGGCGGGACTGAGGGAGCTGCCCGGGGCAGGGGGCAGAGGTGACTCCTGAGGGTGAGTCCAGAGATCGGGGTGCGTCTGGGGCAGTACTGGGCCGGGGAAGGTGAGGGACAGGACTGGCAGCTGGCTGGGTGGGCGGGGTGGTGGGGAACAAAGGTGAGCAGGAAGGAGGCAGAAGCTGGGCAGAGGGCAGGGGGAAGGCCTCCCGGGAGGGGACCTCAGGCCCGGCTCCCACCCCTTCCCTGGAGAGCAGGCGGCCAGACGCCCAGGTCAGTGCTGGGGTCCAGCTCTTGGCCCCTGTCCCTCGCAGGCGCCTGCGTGTGACGCCTGTAACTCTCTTTAGTTCCTCCATGTCACATCCCTTTCTTGATCTCTCCAGCTGTCTACACCCCTCTCTCCTGCCCCTCCTTTCTGCTCTTTCTGTCCTTTGTCTTTCTGACCCTCAGAGGACCTCCTGGAGTCCCTAAACTCTGACTCTCCTAAGTATCTCTCCTCATCCTGGGTTTCATCTCATCAAAGCTGGTTGTTCCTCTTGGAGTTCCTCTGGCTCTTAGACTTCATCCCTCTCTCTGTGTCCGAATGTCCGTTTTGTGTAGCTTTTTCCATCTGGAGATAACTGTATGTGTGTGTGTGTGTGTGTGTGTCGTGTTCTCTGTCTCTGCATATCTCCACTATCCAGCTCTCTCTCCTCTGCTTTCTACTTCTCCAAAGCCCTTATTATCCAACACACTATTTGACTTCTTTCTCTTTTCTGTCTTCCGGTGAGAATATGAACCCACAAAGGCAGGGATTTTTGTCTGCTTTGTTCCCTGCTGTGTTTGCTGGGCCTAGCACTGTGATTGGCACATAGAGGGTAGTGAGTAATTATTTGGGGGATAAATGAATGTACATTTGCATGCCTGGCTGTCCACCCTCCAGGATGCCAGCCTTCCTGTACAATGGGCTTCTGCCCTGTGTCCTCAGGGTCTCCCCACACTTGTCTGAGCCTGTCTGTCTCTGATGCTCCCATCTCGCCTGTCCCCGCCCCTTGTTGTCTCCTGTCCACAGGCCCTCCCCCTGCTTCTCTCTACCTGCCACAGGGGTCTTGGACTCTGACTCCTGCCCTCCTCCCTCCCCACAGAGGCCAGACCAGGAGCTGACCTGGAGCTGGGGCCACAGGCCTAGAAGCGCCCTGGACAGGGCCGAGGCCATGGCCCCCCCACCACCACTGCCATTGGCCGCAAGCACCCCGCTCCTGCATGGCGAGTTCGGCTCCTACCCGGCCCGGGGCTCCCGCCTGGCCCTCACTCTCACCCCACAGGCCCTGCACATACAGCGGCTGCGCCCGAAGCCCGAAGCCCGCCCCCGGGGCGGCCTGGTCCCCCTGGCCGAGGTGTCAGGCTGCTGCACCCTGCGGAGCCGCAGCCCCACAGACCAGGCGGCCTACTTCTGCGTCTACACCTACCCACAGGGCCGGCACGGGGGCCGCTTCGGGGGCCAGCGGAGAGCCGCCCGCACCTTTCGGGCCGACGGGGCAGCCACCTACGAGGAGAACCGCGCTGAGGCCCAGCGCTGGGCCATTGCGCTCATGTGTCTGCTCCGTGGACTGCCACTGCCGGGGGACAGGGGTGAGGCACTACGCAGCCGCTCTCCCCTAGGGCCACCCTGGCATCTGTGTGGATTTCCCTGTGTGGACACCTCTGTCTCTTCTCTCCTGTGTGTCTGTCTGTGGCTTGTCTCTCTCAGTCCATATTGAAAGAGTGGTAGACGCACAGGGATGGGCTACAGAAGGAAGAGAAACCACAGGCAGAGAAGAATGATTGGTGCAGGCTACTCTCCTAGATTTTTCTCTCTGTCCCCTCCCCCGCTTCCACGGGCCCTGACCACACAGATGAGTCAGAGGCTCCCCGTCTGGTGAGAGCAGCAGACTGAGACACGATTAGTCACCACCCAGGGTGACAGGCCCCCACAGAAGTCCCCTAGGATGTCCCAGGAGCCCCGAGGCAGCATCTAATCCAGCCTGTGGTGCCGGGACAGGTAGTCAAGAGAAGGCTCTTGCCGGAGCCCCAGCCAGGTTCCTCAGTTGGCCCAGGAAGGTTAAGGTTCAAGGGTCCACATCTGGGGAGGCTTCCTTGGTCTTCCAGGATCCCGCTGGCTGGCTGGAGGCCCCACTGGTGACAGTGAGGGAGCCTTGCACAGGGTAGTAACCGGATCCTGGATTCCAGGAGTTTGAGGATAAAGAAAATGGAACCCACAGCTTTCCTCCCTCCTGCCACCCATGGGTTCAAAGGGCACTGGGATTAGCCTCCCAAGCCCTGCCTTTGTTTCAGCCCCTGGGAGAGGGGGGCGGGGCTGCACACTCGGAAGCCCAGGAGAAAAACAGTTCCCAGCAGGCGGCTGTGCCAGCCCTCCACTGGGGGCTATTTGCACTTCTGCCTTCTGAGGTGAGGGGCCTGGGTCTGTGGCCTCTGTAGACTCCTTCCCCTCTCTTTGCAGAAATCACCCCCGAGCTGCTGCCGAAGCCACCCCGATTGCTCCTATTGGTCAATCCGTTTGGGGGGCGGGGTCTGGCCTGGCAGTGGTGTAAGAACCACGTGCTGCCCATGATTTCTGAAGCCGGGCTGTCCTTCAACCTCATCCGGACAGGTAAGGGCCATGCAGGCTGGAAGTAGGGGCTCGGAGGGAGCTAGGGTCGTGGTGGCGGGGCAGAGTGGAACAGCCTGGCTCACCTCCTGGTTCCCCACATCAGAACGGCAGAACCACGCCCGGGAGCTGGTGCAGGGGCTGAGCCTGAGTGAGTGGGATGGCATCGTCACAGTCTCGGGAGACGGGCTGTTGTTCGAGGTAGGGCAGGGGCACCCTGCCTGAGCGCTGGGGGAGGCTGGAGCCTGGCCCTGGGACCGGGACCCAAGTGGCCGCTGTCCCCCCCTGTAGGTGCTGAACGGACTCCTAGACCGCCCTGACTGGGAAGAAGCTGTGAAGACACCCGTGGGCATCCTCCCCTGTGGCTCGGGCAACGCCCTCGCTGGAGCTGTGAACCAGCATGGGGGGTAGGTGGGGTCCTGCCTCCGCCAGCCCAGCACTGCAAGGGGAGGGGTGAGCCCTCCCGCAACCTGGCACGTCTGTCCCTATATCTCCCCCAGGCGTTCTGTGGTCGGTCAGGTTGATCAGTCCTGGCTGGGATGCTCCCCACACTGCCCCTCTGCCCCAGACAGGTCTGCCTGTCCGTTCCCGGCTGTGTCCCTTGTGCCCAGAACGGTGCCTGCCACACACAGGGGCACTGAGCGAATGCTTCACAGATGAGGGAGCAGACAGGGAACCCGGCTCAGTAAGAAGAGTCCATCCAGAGGCAGCCACAGGGTCCCCTGCTGTCTGCGTGCCCACTTTCCACGTCTTTCTCCTGCCACCCTGTGCTCTGGGTCTCTCATGCCACCCCATTTACTCTTTCCCCGCCGGTGTTCGCTCGTCTCTGGCTGTGAAGGTTTGAACCTGCCCTGGGTGTCGACCTGCTGCTCAACTGCTCGCTGTTGCTGTGCCGGGGGGGCAGCCGCCCATTGGACCTGCTCTCGGTGACGCTGGCCTCAGGCTCCCGCTGTTTCTCCTTCCTGGCCGTTGCCTGGGGCTTCGTGTCAGACGTGGACATCCAGAGCGAGCGCTTCAGGGCCCTGGGAAGCGCCCGCTTCACACTGGGCACGGTGCTGGGCCTTGCCACCCTGCACACCTACCGCGGACGCCTCTCCTACCTCCCCGCTGCTGTAGAGCCTGCCTCTCCCGCCCCTGCCCGAGGCCTACCCCGTGCCAAGTCAGAGCTGACCCTGGCCCCTGCCCCGGCCCCAGCGCCAGCACCGGCCCCGCCTGTGGCGCACTCACCCCTGCATCGCTCGGTGTCTGACCTGCCTCTGCCCCTGCCCCAGCCTGCCCTGACCTCGCCAGGCTCACCTGAGCCCCTGCCCATCCTGTCCCTCAATGGCGGGGGCCCAGAGTTGGCTGGGGACTGGGGTGGGGCTGGAGATGCCCCACTGTCCCCAGACCCGCTGCTGCCCTCACCACCTAGCTCCCCTAAGGCTTTACTGTCACCCATCACAGAGGGGGTCCCAGCCTCCTCTGGGCTCGCACCTCCCACCCCTGATGCCCCGGGAGCTGCCCCGGGAGCTGCCCCGGGAGCCACTTCTGCCAGGGGCCCACCTGACCACCTTCTCCCTCCTCTGGGCACCCCACTGCCCCCGGGCTGGGTGACACTGGAGGGCGACTTTGTACTCATGTTGGCCATCTCACCCAGCCACCTGGGGGCTGACCTGGTGGCAGCCCCCCATGCGCGCTTTGACGACGGCCTGGTGCACCTGTGCTGGGTGCGTGCTGGCATCTCGCGTGCGGCGCTACTGCGCCTTTTTCTGGCCATGGAGCGGGGCAGCCACTTCAGCCTGGGCTGTCCGCAGCTGGGCTATGCCGCGGCCCGTGCCTTCCGCCTCGAGCCTCTCACGCCTCGCGGCGTGCTCACTGTGGACGGAGAGCAGGTGGAGTATGGGCCGCTGCAGGCGCAGGTGCACCCAGGCCTCGGGACACTGCTCACGGGGCCTCCCGGCCGCCGCCGCAGTCGGGAGCCCTAAACCTAACGAAGCTTGCTTCCCGCCAGGGGCGGGGCCGACATCCCGAGGAGGCGGAGCCTGGCCTAGGGGCGTGGCCTAGCTGCTAGAGGCAGGGCGCAGGCCCCATACGCAGAATCCCTGCCCCGTCTCAGGATTGCGCGCCCCCGGGGGACCAGAGGTAATGTTGGACGGAGTGTGGCCCTAACTCCAGGGGGTCGGTGTCATCCCGGTCACCGACTAACGGGCAGGCCCCGAGGGTAGTGCCTGACCAATGAGGGCGGGACGCAGTCCAGACCCTCGCTTCCGGCTCGTGGGACGCCAGGTCCGCTGAGGGCGGAGACTGTCTTATGCGCGTTGTCCAATGACGGGACCTGGCACATACGGGCTGGGGAGGCCTTAGTTAATTGGCCAGTCAAGGCCCGGGTCTCGCCCTATCCACTCCGGTGCCTCCACTTAACTGGCCAATCAGCCCAGGAGGGGCAGGTTCCCCGGGGCGGACGCTCGGATTTGCACTAATGTTCCTCCCAGCGCACCCCTCCCCCGCCGGTGGGGGCGGGGAAACTCCTTCAGTTTTCTGTCTCTTGTGCGTCCCCTGACCCTTATCTTCAAAGCAATTGAAAAGGTCTATGCAATAAAGGCAGTCGCTTCAGTCCTCTCAGACCGTCGCCCCTTCTGCATCCGGCAGCCCGTGGGGGGATCCAATTCTAGGCGCTTCCAGTAGCTCCTGCCTTCTATGGACCGAAGCCCAGACCTGCCCACAGACCGCGGCCAGTGTGACCCAATGGCCTTGAACTAGGGCCAGGAAGCTGCCTCCTCCCCCACAACAGCTGGCTCTGGGGTTCTCAAGATTTATTCAGGATGTGTTAACGGAGGCGGTGGGAGGATGGGGTCCCCGAAGTGGCAGGGGCACACACAGAGGACCCTCCCCGCCCCCGCGAGGGAGGGGGGGGAGGCTCGCTTTTTCTTAAAAATATAAATGTATTTATCTGCATCATCACGTCCCTGGGCATCCAGCTGGCCGGCCGGTGGGCCACAGGGCGGGGAGGGAAGAGGGCGTCAGGGCGCAAGTCTGAGCGAGGCCGCCGGGCAGGGGCGGGGGACAGCCTCACAGTGCTCCGTGCTGGGCCTGGTAGCGGGACAGCACGGCGCGGTAGTGGGACAGCTCCTGGCGCACAGCCACCACTTCCTGCCGCAGCAGGGCGTTCTCCTTCTCCAGGAAGGCCGCCCGTACTGATATCTGGTTCTCCTTGAGCCGCCGGGCGTCTCGGGACCTCTTGGCTGCCTCGTTATTCTTGTACCGCCGGCTCCAATACTTCTCGTCCTGAGGGTGGGGTTTGAGAAGGCACTAAGGGCCAGGGGGAGCAGCCTTCCTTGTGCCTTCAAGGACCAGAGGGCAGCTAAGAGACCCTCTGGGATGCTTCCTGCCAGCAAGTGGGATCCAAAGGATACCAGGGCTCTCCGAGGATGGGTACCCAAGGGTCTGGTTGCTAAGGGGAGCAGGCCCCTAGCAACAGCTAAGGTGTGAGCTAGTTCTCCCCACTCCAAGCCACTGGGCTCCAAGTTTCCACTGTGCGAAGCGGACCCCACCGCTCGGCTTGACAAAGGCCCTACCGTTAGCCCCTGGTTGCTAAGGATGCTTGTTCCCTGGCAACGGGGCCTTCAGGGTCTGAGAGCTTCTTCCAGTAAAAAGCACTGCTTAAATGTACCACCTTCTCAGATCCTGGTTGCTAAGGAAAGCCCAGGCTCCCTAGCAATGGGGTTTTGTGTCCCATAAATCCCAGAGCTGGGGCCTTTTGACCTCATTGTCAAGGCAACCCCATCCTTCCCCAGCAGTCTGAGTGGTTCCAGTAACTGCAGCTGTCTCTGACCCTCTGGCCTTTGATAGAGGCCAGAGAGCTGCCTTCTCCCCCACAGGTCCCAACTGCTAGAAGAGCTGTCCCTCAGCAAAGAAGCCTATCCTGAGACCTCCCCCACACCATTACACTTAGAGTTCTCCAGTCCTAGAATCTGGCTGCGGAGGAGGACCACTCCTTAGGAACGAGGGCCACCCAGAGGTCCACAAGATGCTCTCCTCCCACCCCCATGTCATTAAAGCCTAGTTCCCGCTTACTAGGGCAAATCCAGTCCAGGTCCTGTGACAGGTCTAGACCACTGGTCTAGACCGGGTTTACAGGTCAGTCCTCAGTGTTTCAGGTAGTTATGGTGAAGCCCAGTGAGAGGAGCCCAGGCACCCCTTACTAGGGGAGACCCCAGAACTGGCAAAGCAGCAAGAAAAAAAAAAAAATTCACTGCCCAGATCAGAATGTGGCTCTGGCTGCTAATGGGAACTCAAGGCCTCTCATCAATGAGCAGCCGAGGCCCAGAAAACAAGGCCCAGGGGTGGCAAAGTCTGCATCCCAGGCAGATGGAAGCACCCTGCAGAATGCCCCAAAGTAGAGGTCAAAGGACCAGACCCAGCCCAGCTAGCGGCTCAGAAGAAACAGACTGATGCTACTGCTAAGAGATGCTGTCTTTAGCAACAGGGCCTGGTCAAAGCTCCAAGCCTGTAGGAGTGGGCCCAGCAGGGCTGGCTGAGTCTGCGTCCCACAATGATACCATCTTCGTAAATCTCAAGCCGAAACCTTGGCCTCCTTTGTGACCCATGGCTGTGGATGACTGATGCTTGGCTGCAGGTTAAGAGAACCTGAGAGCTAACCGCAGTGAGAAGCCCAGGCCTGTCTGTGAAGAAAGGGCCATCCCTGGCTATGGGACCTGTAGGGGCCATGCCTGCAGCCTACATCCGGCAGGGCTCACCTTCTGCTCCTCTGGCACCTGGATCTTCCGAGCCTTCTTCATGATGGGCTGGGGCTTCAGCTCCTCCTCTGAGAAGCGATGTCTTCGAGGGTCAAAGGTCTCATGGCCGGGAATGCTTGACAGGGCTAAATCAGCTGGGTCAGGTTCAAATGTCATCAGCACCTCCACGGTGTCTGGGTCCACTGGGCTGGGTGTGTCCCGGGAGGTCAGGCCTTGGAGAAACAGAACGTGCTTCCTGAGTGTATATTTACTTGGGGGATGGGGGGGTGGGGTTCACAAAGTACCCCCTGCTCAGGTATATCTTTGACCAAAAGGAAGGCCCTAATGAGATCCACCACAAGGCCCGCCAGAGATCAACCTCTCTAATGTAAAACAGGAAGGTTCCAGAAGCTACAAAGGTGCTTAGACATCATGGAACCAATTCCACTTTCAAACAGGGAAACAGGCCCAATTACAACTGACACGCCCTAAGTAACACACGAGCCCGTTCTATTAGATTCGCAGCGTTAGCTCCTTTCCCATTATCTAGTCTGAATCCAGCCTACTGAATCCCTGACCAAAGCCTAGACCCCAAGGCTGTTCAGAAGAAAACAATCCAGTGCATTGAAAAGACTTCAGGTGCGCCGCTTAACAGCTAACAGGCCCAGACGGGTAAAGGAAGAAAAGCAGAAATGAATGAGGTTTGGGGGAGGCCGGTTCAAGGGACGGGGTACGGGCGGCCTGTGCCTTTAAGAGCGAGCTTGCCGGGTCAGATGAGGATACAGGTTCAGGGCCAGTCACGTGTGGGCGCCAGCTTTCCCGCCCCGCCCCCCCCGCCTCCCCACCCCCTGCCGCCGCCTTGGGCGCCCTCTAGTTCCTCAGGCCCCACCCCCCTCCGCGTGACCGCGCGTGCGCGAAGTGAGGAGCAGGGAGGGAGGAGGGGACTCACGTGGCGCGGGAATGTGCTGCTGGCAAAGGGAGGGCCCCGGTTCTGCCCGGAGGTCCGGCCAGGGGCAGGTGTGTCCAGGAATTCCCAACCTGCAGTCTGCCCGTGGAGACCCCCCAAGTACCCGAGGAAACATACTTTTCCTTTTGCCCCCTGGGGTCTCTCAGCTCAAACCTCTCAAGTTCCAAAGATCCAGGCCCTCCTGGTGTCTGGGGAACACGGACACAAACGGACCCCTGGACCTTCTCCCTCGCCACTGGGATACACATGATTCTGGGATCCCAAGCCCCTCCTCTCCCAGGAGCATAGGAAGCTCTCGGTCCTCGCTGCAACAGAAGACCCAGAATGAAGATCCCCAACCTTTTCCCCTCTAGACGACTCCGGGACCCCGGGCCCTAGCTCCTCTCCACTGGAGGATCCAGCAGCTAGGGGTGCCAGTCTTTTATGTCCTGGTAAAACAGAAGTCTGTACCCAGACCTTGCTTTCTCCCCTACAGAGGGCCTAGAAGTTGCGGTCCTTCCCCAACTCCACCGACTCCGAGCCCAGATTCCGGAGCGCAGTTCACTCCCCAGCAAATAATTCCGGTGTTCTGGGATCCCAATCTCGGCTCCTCGAGTATCCGGACCCTCTCTCCCCACGTCCCACAGAAAAGTCCTCACTACAGCCCCACAGGAAAGGCTTCCTAGAATTTGAGATCCCAAGTCCTTCATCTCCAATGGATCCAGGAGACCCAGTCCCCGATGCATTACGGGACAAAAAATCCGGACTCCTCTCCCAACATCTCGCTCCTGCGTGGACCCAGCATTTGGGTGCACAATCCCAGCCCCACCGTCCCGGGCCCAAGTGCAGCACAGCCTTGCCCCTGAAGCCCAAGCCCCGCCCCGCCAGGGTCCTGCCCCGCCCCCGCCGTCGCACCTGCGCGGTGGCCGCCCGCGGCCCCGAGGGCAGCCCGGGTGGGGGCGTGCCCCGGGGAGGAACGAGGGGAAGCTGAGCCGCAGGAACCGGGCCCCGGGGAGGGTGCGGGCGTGCGCACGGGCGAAGGTGTCGGTGAAGGGCCGCCGGGGGGCGGCGGGCTGGGCGGGAGCCCGTGCTCCAGCAAGAAGGCGTCCAGGTCCACATACTCCACGTCGCCGAACGGCAGCGTCCGCTCCCACAGCAGCGGCGCCAACAGACCCGGGCCAGGCGCGGCCGCCGGGCGGCCCCGCGGGGACCCGCCGCCCACCACTGCCCCAGCTGGGGCGTCCGCCGGGCTCGCCGTCTCCAGGCCGGGCCCGGGGACCGTGGCTGCCGGCGGAGCCGCCTTGCGCTCTTTTTCCTTCAGGAGACCTGCGGGCCAGGGAATGAGCGGGCGAGGTGGGAAGAAAGAGATGGACAAGAGACCCCAGGACAGAGATACACGAAGAAAGGGGAGATAGAGACCCACAGGGCGGAGATCCAGAGAAAGAGGGAACAGGAGGGGGAGAGGGAGAGACAGGAGAGAAGGCAAGGACCCAAAGAGAAGAGACCCAGAGAGAGAAGGCACAGACGTGGGCGGCACAGAGAGAGGGGGACAGAGACTCAGAAAGAGGGGAGGATAGGGACCCAGAGAGGGGTAGGACACAGACCAGGGAAGGGATAGATACACAGAAGGGGGACGGAAGTTCAGACAGAGGTAGGTGGAGGGTTGGGCAGGTGAGAGGAGAAAAAATGACAGTTCTGTAATTTCTCTGCAGCCTACCCCACTGCTCACTGTGGCCTCTTCTCCCCACCCCCACACTATGTAAGGGGCAGGAAGGGGCTCTATTCCTGGGGCACATTCCTCATCCCTAGACTCCATGTGACCCCAGAAGGCCCCGCCCAAGCCCGTGTCACTACCGTGTGAGCATCCGACACACCCCCTCCCTTCTCCCTGAACCCCAGGGGTCCAGACGCTCAGGACCAAAGAATGCGGGGGGCTGGGGCCCAGACTCTCAGGTCCTCGGAGAGGAAGGCTCTGGGGGACTCCTGGGTCCTCCTCTTGGACAGGCTTGAGCGTAGGTACTTTTGAATCCTGGGTGCTGAGAGATCTAGGGGCCTAAACACCTTAGTAACTGGGCAGATGACGGTTGGAAGATGGACTCTCGGCACGTAAGAGGCAGCCCCCCGCCCCAGCACTTGAATCCCTGAGGGAGTAGGGTGTCTGGGTTAGGATGGGGGGGGCTAGAACTCACAGCTGGCTGGCTCTTTGGGTTTGCTGGTCCCCTGCAGAAGGCTCCGCAGCCCAAGCAGCGCTCCCCCGCCAGGGGGGGCCCCGGCTGGGCCGCCCAGCAGCAGGGGGGCCGGGGTCCTGTCGCTCACGGGCCGCGCCATCACCGGGCACCTGCCCGCAGGCTCACGGGCTCATGGAGAGGCGAAGAGCCGGCCTGCCAGTTAGCGGCACACTCCAGTGGTTCGGGCGAGTGCCTGCCCAGGGGCTGGCGAGCGTAGCTTGCAAGCCTCCAGTATCCAGAACACTGCAAATCCTAGGAGTGACGGGGATTTGCAGTCCTCAGTGCAGAAACGTGCAACTCAAGAGGGTCCCTGGAGACCATGCAGTCTGAGTGAGGGGTTGATCAAATCAGGCAGCCGGTTCTTTGCAGTCCAGAGTTCAAGGGGACACAAGGCGCTCCTTCTACACGGTGGGCAAGCCTGGCTCTTGCAAAATCTGCAGCTCTCTCAACGGAAGGCGCTCTGCAATCTGCACCAAGAGGTGTGCGCGGAGGGGCGGGGGAGGGGGCAAGAGGAGGCGGCCGCCTTGAGGCGTGGCCAATGCAAACTTCTTTCGCGGAAAAAAAAAAAAAAAAAAGCCAAACCAAAACACCCGACGCCACAGCGCGCACCCCTCCTCTCAGCCCCCGCCAGCTTCTTGGGCCGAGCACCCCAGCCGCGTGCCGCCCTCCGGCTGAAAGCGCGGGCCAATCGCGTCTTGACCCCTCGAGACGCACGGCCAATGGGACCCCTGGATCCGCCAAGGCCCGGGAGGGCGCGTGAGGGGTTCCGTGCGAGAAGTTGCCGTGCCTTTAGGTGGGAGGCGGGACCCTGACCTACATTTGCCCAATGGGAGACGGCACTGGGGGCGGGACCGTGACCCATTTCGGGCCAATGAGGCAGACGGGAGGGGGAAGCACATGGCTCTGCGCGTGCTGCCCGAAGGGGAGGGTGAGTTGGGGGGGTAGTAAAGGAGACGCCAGTCTAAACGACGGTTTTGGGAAACCGGAAGCCAAAAAAAAAAAAAAAAAAAAAAAAAAAAACGAGCAGTGCGGTTTAGGAAGACGGAGATTGGTTTCTAGAAGAAGGCTGCTGTTCTTCACTACCCAAATGTTTCCCCGCCGCGCCTAGAATCAGACCACTAAGAAACAGGAAGTATTCTGTCCCTTTAATAGCTTTGTTTTGGGGGTGACTCCCCTCCCCGTGTTGGGAGGCTTGGAAAGGACAGGCACAATCCTCGATGGGGAGTCTCAGCGACCATGGGGGGCACCATCCACTGTAAGACAGACGACAGCGGTGGGGGAGCGTTAGTTTACGGCACGAGAGGTTGCACCCTGCAACAGGGTTTGCAGGAGTCGGGGCCTGGGCCGCGGAGGGCTCTACCACGGAGGCTGCGAAAGGGGAAGCCGGGATGTACCAGGTCGAGAAACTGGGGGAAACAGTCCGATTCTGGACCGGCACTGGTTTTAACCAGCAGGAGGCAGCAGGAGGGTGGAATAGGTGGGTGGACGTCCAGCTTCAGCATCAGACTGAACTACGCGAAGGTATTCATGGGGTGGGGGCGGGAGGGTCTGGGCCATACCACGTTGAGAAGCTAGCTGAGTGGCTGTGAGATCACAGGGTCGAAGCACCAGGAGGCAGTAGAAAGGGGAGGGGGCCGTACCATGTTGATTTTCAGGAAGGGGTGCGTGTCAGATTATGGAACAGCCTGAGATTTGTACCACAGCGGAACAGGGAAGGGATCCGGGCTGTACCATTTTGGAAAGCCGTCGTAATAAAAACCACGGCCCAGTGGGAACCAGGGAGCTCGGGTTATATACCAAGTTGCAAGTTGCAAGCAGTGGAGAGGAAAGACAACGGACCAGCAATGGTCTCTAGCGTGGAGGTGGACTGTACCATGTTGACACATAGAGGGGAGAAAGAGCGAGTGCGAGCTCAGGAGGCTGGACCTTACAGAAACGGCAAAGGGGTGGGTAGGACTATATCATGTTGAGAAAAGAAGGGGACACACATAGGCGGGTTAGACCAAGACGTGGGGGGAGGGGTGCAGACCGGACCATACCATGCAGGCGGTAGTTGGGGCCTCGGCAGCGCCTCTCGGGGTGCCGCGGGTCCCTGTTGCCCCTCAAAGCCCTGTGGGCCAAGGGCTGCAGGGGCCGGCCGTTACCGCTGAGGCTCTGGAAGATCTGGGACGGAGGATTCTGGCTCAGGAGTCTCAGGGAGTGCATCTGCCGCGGAAGTGGGTGGGAAACGGAGAGTGAACGGTGAGCGGTCACGGTGAATGGCCTCAGAGGAAGCCCCGCCCCTGGGGCAGGTAGGCGGGGTCTTACTCGGGCTCCGGAGAAAAGTAAGGAGGAAAGGAGGGTAGGAGAGGCCAAGAGCTATGCCCAGGTCACGGAATGGGTTAGCCGGGCTGGAGGGGGCAGTCAGAAGTCACCTGGAGGGAGGTGATATTGAGGGCCCGGTCAATGAGGATCCAGGTGACAGTCTCTGAGCAGGGCGGGGTGCTGAGGGAGCCCTGATAAGTGATGAAGCCGAAGGATTCGGGGAACAGGAGCTCCAGGCTCAGGTCTTGAAGAAAGTAGGCATCATCTGCAGCAATACCGGGATAGAGTGAGGAGCAGGACCCCTCTTGAACTCCCCTCCTGTGCACACACAGCTCCGCATCGCCTCCCCCCAATGCACCAGGGACTTACTCTTGTAGGAGATGCGGGTGATGGTGTCCCGGTTAAGGAGGCGGCTGAGGAAGGGGTTCGAGCTGCCAGCTACCTGTGTGGGGGTACAAGGTGAGGAGGTAGGAATCCAAAAGTCCCAAGTCCAAGTTCCCAATCCTCCCGCCCCCAGGTCCCAGGAGTCTGGGTGGCCCAGACTGGATTCCAGAATTCCCCTTCGTCCTTTGGGATCTCGCCTGGGCTCACATTGACGAAGAGGCTGAGAATGGCCAGGCCATTGGGGCCCCGGGAGGCGGCGCTGAAGTTCCCGTAGAGTTCTTGGTTGAAATGGATGAGCTGCACCTGGGAGGGGAGCACAGAGTGGGGTTCTCCCAGTAGAAGGGGAGGAGAGAATGGGTGCAGCTCTGGGCCCTCAGGGTCCCAAGGCAGGTTAAAGATTAGTGCTTGGGTGGGGGTGCAGCGGTTCTGCAAAGGAGGGTGGGGTGAGGCATTAAGAGAAAGGTGAGGTGGGAGGAATTGGGTCAGCTCTGGGTGAAGGTCAAGGGTCAGAGGTCAGTGGCCACCACCTCAGCAGAGAAGCCCTGGTGGTTGATCTGGTGTTCAGAGCCAGCTCCATCACGTGCTCCAAAGAGCAGTCGCAGTTCACTGAGTCGGTGGCTGTAGAGGAGTGGACCCCCAGACACATTGACCACGGGCCGTGGGGCAGGCAGGAAGGAGACATGGCGGCCGGTGTTGTACAGTGTTCCCCGGAGCTGTAGGAGAGGAGGAAGGGACCCCTCTTTGTCACAGGGACAAAGAGGGAAGGTCTTTTCCCTCCTGTGTTCCACTCCTACATTTCCTGCTTCCACCAAGCATTTAATCATTCAGCACAGCTGGAACATCAGTTACTTCCCAGGGTCTGTTCTGGCCCCGTGATAGGTGCTCAATATCGGTGCATTTATTCAACTCACAGATATTTATTGAGCTGCTACTATGTGCCATGGATGCCAGGAAGAGAGCAAGGAACAAGTAGGCAAAAACCCTGGGCCTCATGGAACTCGTGTCCTAATGGAGCCGAGGCAGACAATAAATAATGAATTACGTAAGTAACTGCTTAATTAATTACACCTTATGCTCAAGCGGGGAAGAACTGAGAGCTCTGAGAAGGTAACATGGGAAGCCCAGCCTAGACTGGGGTGGGGGGTGGGGAGATGAGGAAAGGCCTTCATGAGAAAGTGACATTTGAATGGAGACCCAAAGGATAAGTAGGAATTTGTTGCAAAGGAGAGAAGGGTATTCCTAGAAGAGGAAACAGCAAGTGCAAAGGCCCTGAGGTAGCCTGTTTCAGTGCTAGTGCAGGGGCCTGTGGGACCAGTGCCTGGTGAACGGAGAGGTGACAGGAGCCAGATGGTACAGGGCCTTGTGGACAATGATAGAATGTTTTGTATTTTTATTTAAATAATTAAAAATAAATATATCTATATGTATGTGTGTGTGTGTGTGTGTGTATATATATATATATATATATATATATATATACATACATACATATAAATTTATATGTATCTAAAATCTCAGACCTGGCACAGTGCCTGGAACATGGTACTTGCTGTTTAAATCTGTTAGTATTACTTCTCCTGATAGGAATATTTTGAGCAGGAGAGTGGAATGCCCTGCTTTGTGTTTTTAAACATCCCTCTAGCTGTGGGATGGAGAATGGACTGCAGAAGGCAGAGAACCAGGCTAGCTAGCACCCTGTGGCACTAGTCCAGGGGCAAGGTGATGGTGGGGGAGTCGGAGGAGACACAAAGTGACAGGATCCAAATGATATTGAGCAGGGAGACGAAAAAGGACCCAGAATGGACAGGGGAATGAGGGCAAGAATAGGTTGGGAATAGCCCCGGGCTTCTGGCAGGGGCAGGTGACTGAAGAGGGGTGCCAACTCTTTTAAGAAATGGGATTGCAAAGTGCGCAAGAGCCTAGATGCTAGGACCACACTACCTGGGTCTGAATCCCAGTGCTGACCCTCTAGCTGTGTGACCTCAGACAAGTAACTCAATCTCTCTGTGCCTCAGTTTCTGCATTCTTAAAATGAGGAGAACAATAGCCTCTATCTCATGGGGTGCTTGGGAGGATTAGCAGGCTGATCAGGCTTTTTAAAACCATGCCTGGCTGGGGAACAGTCTGTGTTACCATTGCTTTTACACACACGGAAAAACTAGGGAGCCATGTTTGGTGAAGGAAGAACAGGTGATCCATATTAGAGTGTAAGGAGCCTCTTTTCCACCCAGTGTCTACCGCTCCTTACCCCAGGGGGGCCTTCCAGCTCCGCACCCCACCCCCATTCGTGCCCACCCCCAGGGGATTTGGTGACCCCTCCCACCAGGCCCCTTACCTTCTCTCCCCCAGTGCTGAGTCTCAGTGGGGGCAGAAAGGGGTCATAAAGGACCCTCTTCAGCTCCACATCCACAGGGCTCTGCCGCTTCCCCACAGCACACAGACTCCAGGCTGCATTCACTAGGCCCCAGAAGGGAGGCCCTGGAGGCAGGGGTGGGGCAGGGAGGAAAGGGAGTCAGAGATAGGACTGGATCCCAAAGCTGGGATCTGCTGAGAAGGCTGTGTTTTGGACTCCCAGATCCCAGGACAGGAAGGGCAGGGGATGGGGACTCCTGGGTCTGAGGGAAGAGGGGGCTGGGAATCCAGAATCTTGGGTCCTAGAAGAATCTTGGAGGAGTTTCCAAAGATCTAGCTTCCTCCTTAACCAAACCTACCTTCAATTAAGTCATTGGGGGAAGGAACTACAACTCCCAGCAGGCCTGAGGGCTGCCAGCCTACCCATCCACTGCCTGCCTGCCCCAGAGCCCATGGGAGTTGTAGTTCTTTCCACTCCCTTGTCCCACAGCTGGATAATGAATGTACGGGGGAGAGGAGTTGCAGGGGCTAGACAAGGCAGGGGACCTGACCAATGAGCCTCTGGTTCCCAGCACAAGCCAGACCTACCTGCCTCTTTCCCTGCAACCCCCCCCCAACACTCTCGTTTGCACCCCCACACTCCTTCCTTCCACTCACTCCCACTCACTACTTGAAATGCGCATATATAATGTCCCGTGGTGAATGCTGGGGTTCAGAGGCTGGGGCCGACTCTGGAGGGAGGAAGAGAGGGAGGAGGGAAGGAAGGGGCTGGGACTCCGGGGTCCTGCGAGGAGGACAGGGCTCCTGGGTCTGAGGAAGGAGGCACCCTGCAGCCCCGAGTCCTGGGTCCCCGCCCTGGCTGCACCTGGCACGAAGTTTCCCTGGAGATTATCCTTGTAGCTCCACCAGTCCTCGGGGTCAGGGGCAGGTCCAATGTGAGCTGGGGAGAGAGCAGCCTGAACCCCTCCCCTTGGTACCCCACCCCCACCTCTCCCGCGGGGGCTCCCGCCCCAACCCCCCAGCCTTACCTGCCGCCCCCAGTGCGGCCCAGAGTACCAGCGCCCTAGGAGCGCTCAGACGAGCAGCAACCCCCATCCCTGGGAGGCCTCTGAGCAACCCCCTCCCAGTGTCCTGGCCCCTCTCTCAGCTCCTCCTTCCCCGCTCTGTGGGACCCTGTCCCTCCAGGACTTCCAGCCTGCCTCTCCTCCCTACAGGGAGTCCCGTTCCCCAAACACCGAGGCAGCAGGGAACTGAGACCCCCCAAATACACTCCTCTCTGCTCTCCCAGCTCTCTGTGCCTCTCCTCCTTCCTTTCCTCTTTTCCCCAACCCTCCAGCCTCCCTCTACCTCCCGATCTTCCTACCCCTTTCTCTGCCTCCTGCTTCTCCCCGGGGTTACCTCCTGGTTTCTAATCCACACCCCCTCTTTGCTCTCTTTTCTTCAGCTCCCCGGAGCCACCTAACCCCATGTCTCCATCCTGCTTCTCTCCTCCTCCCGGTCTCCCTCCTCTCCTGCTTCTCTCTCGCCCAGTCTCCCCACCTCCTCCTCTTCTGCCTCTCCTGTTTCTCCGTCTCTCCCTTCCCTCGTCCCCGCTCCCTCCTCCCCCTCCCTCTCTGATCTCTCTCTGGGTGTTATTTAATTTTTTTTTTTTTGGCCGTTGTTGTTGGGGGGCGGCGGGTGATCTCACAGCAGCAAACACTCCTCGGACTGGTGTGGGGGGAGACCAAGGGGCAGGATGGAGGGGTTATTGGGGGCTGATATCCAGCTTCCAGCTGTGCCGGGGCCGGGGGAGGGGGGCGGGGGATGGCCCGGACACCTGGGGCCCGGAGCTGGCAGTTCCCATCCTCCGCAGAAGGGAGAAGGGGGGGCGCTTAAGGTGGAACTGGGGGAGTCCTCCGAGGTCTCCGTGCTCCAGGCCGCCGGTGCCGGAGGATCCGGGGTCCCCCGGCTGGTGCGGACCCGGGTTGGAGCCTTAGCGGCGCCTGCAGCCCCCGTCCAGTGCTCCAGTCGGCCTCTGCTGGGGGCCGCCTTAACGCGGCTGAGGGATCCCCTGGGAGAACGGGGTGCGGTGCGGGCAGCTGACCAGGAGGGGGAGGCAGAGACTTGGAGAGGGACCGCGCGCCGGGAGGAGGAGCCGGGAAGGCCGAGGGGAGGCAGCCGAGGTGAGGTCGAAGGACTGCAGAGGCTTAGGAGGGGAAGGGGAGCCCGAGGTAGATGCGGGGAGACATGGCGGAGGGACACCTGCGTGCTGGAAATGGGGGATCGGGAGGCGGGGGAGGGGGGAGAGGAGAGAGACAGAGACACACAGTGAGAGACAGAGACAGAGTAAGAGAGAAAGAGAAAAGGGGAGATACTGGTGGAGGCAGAGAGAGACTACAGAGACACACACTTGGCCATAGGAGCAGAAACACCCATCCCAACGGTCAGAGACGGTCAGAGAAGAAGAAGCTGCCAGGCCAAGGGGGTGGGGGAGGGGAGAAACAGAAACCGAGAAGAGATTCAAAGACAGAGAGACACGGCCAAACTCAAAGAGAGAGACACAGAAACATAGAGAAAGAGGCAGACACACACACACACCTCTGAGTAGAGACCCTCATGCAGAGAAAGAACGCACCAGAGAGGAAGAGATGGCAGAGACCCAGAGAGAGGGAGAGAGACCCAGAAACAGACCGAGGGACATCAAAGGACAGCGTGGAGTCAGAAAGACAGACATTCAGATAAAGAATTTGGAACGGACAGTCGAAGGCACAGACAGCCAAAGAGAGTCAGAAATGGAGAGAGAGAGAAAACGCAGGAAAGACAGGTATGTATTGCTTATCCATGGCCGCATAAGGAATCACCCCCAATCTTGGTGGCTTCGGCCAACAAGCATTTACTGTCCCACTGAGTCTGAGGGTTTGGAGTTTCGGAATGGCTTAACCGGGTTGGGGCGGGGGTCCGCTAGGGTCCAGTTAGCACCTTGACCAGGGTGCAGCCCCTGGAGGTTCGACACTGGGCTGAACAGCACTTCCAAGTTCCTCACCACTGTGCCTGTCTTGAGGGCTATAGGAGTGCTGGTTTCCAGATCAACTGATAAGAGAGAGAGAGAGAGAGAGAAGAGAGAGCACAGGCAGGGGGAGCAGCAGAGGGAGAGGGAGAATGAGGCTCCCCGCTGAGCAGGGAGCCCGATGCTACGGGTGATGTGGTGATCCCAGGACCCCAGGATCATGACCTGAGCCAAAGGCAGACGCTTAACAACTGAGCCACCCAGGAGCTGTGTTGGCCCATTTTACAGATGGGGAATCCAAGTGTCAGAGGGTACAGGGGACTTGCCCAGAGTTATACAAATAGGAAGTCGTGGAGCAGGGGAGGAAAATAGAGCAAAGGGGGACAAAGAAAACATGATGGAAGCATTGTGCTGAGAAGTGAGGAATCTGTCAGGAAGCTTGGCAGGGAGTTGGGGGTTGGAGAACCCAGGACTATTGGAGAAATAAATCAGGAAGAAATGGCAGCCATCCTGACCAGTTTCCTAGATGCCGGGCCGTGCCATGCTCTCTGTTGGCTTTGTTTTAACCCTCAAAGCGGCCCCAGGGAGTGGAGGGGTTAGGATTAGCCCCATTATACAGATAGAACACTGAGGCTGGTCTGAGAGGGAAGGGGCTCTCCCAAGATGGCATGGGTTGAATGGTACCCCCATATCCACACACGAAAAAGTGCACCCAAAGTGGAACCTAATTTGCCAAAAAGGTCTTTGCTAATGTAACTAAGTCAGTGACCGTGCGATCGGATCATCCTGCATTATCTGGCTAGACCCAAAATCCAAGGGCAAGTGTCCTTAGGAGAGAAGGGCGGAGGGAGATTCGAGACGACAATGTGCAGACAGAGGCAAAGGCTGGCGTGATTCTGCTACAAGCCAGGGATCACCTGGAATCCCCAGAAGCTGTGCGATGCAGGGACAGATCCTCTCCTGGGGGCTTCGGAGGGACTGTGGCCCTGCTGACACCTTGATTTGGGACCTGCGGCTTTCAGGACTGTGAGAGAATAAATTGCTGTTGTTTTAAGCCATGCAGTTTGTGGTCATTGTTTACTGCAGCTGACCCCAGGGGTGGGGAGCAATAATGAGAAAGACATGGAACTTTTCAGAGGCAGAGACAATGAAGGAACCAGAGATACATGGAGGGAGAGACAGACAAGGCTGATAGTGCTGAAGAGCAGCTTCTACCTACAAGTTTGGCTTTCCAAGTTGGCTTGTTGGCTCTCCTCCTCCAGGAAGCCCTCCCTGACTGCCCCTCCTCCAACCGGAGTCAGTGCCTGCTGTGCACATTCCTAACACCCTGTGCTACCTCCATTAGAGCACAGATCCCATTAGGGGAGGAACTGTATCCTCCCTCAAGGGCCCAGGCCTGACCCATCTCTGGATGTCCAACACTGGCCCCCAGAGGGCACACTGGGATCCTCAGGAAAGGAATCAAACACAATTGAATGAGATGATGCTCCTGATGTCTCTCCCCAGAGACTCTGGGCTCCTTCTGTCTGCTGGGAGACAACTGGATTTCCTGCAAGGCCCAGCGAGGGCCTCACCTCCCCTCGGGAAGTCTTCTCTGATCTAAGAGGCGAGGTCCCCTGCCGCTTCCATTATTACCCACCGCACCAGATGTGACTGGACATAAGTCTGTCCCCTAGCACACCCTCCCAGAGGGGGATCCCCTGCAGGGCAAGTCCTGGGTCTGACTCACATCTCTATCCCAGCATTTTCCAGGGAGACCTCAGGAAACAATGTTTTTTGCATTTACTTTTTTTTTTTTTAAGATTTATTTATTTATTTATTTGACAGACAGAGATCACACGCAGGCAGAGAGGCAGGCAGAGAGAGAGAGGGGGGAAGCAGACTCCCCGCTGAGCAGAGAGCCCAATGCGGGGCTCAATCCCAGGACCCTAGGACCATGACCTGAGCTGAAGGCAGAGGCTTTAACCCACTGAGCCACCCAGGCGCCCCAGGAGTATATGTTGAATAAACAAATAAGTGAGTGAATGAAGCCAAAATAGAGAGAAGGGGGGCATTCAGAAACGGGTGGGAAAAAAATTTTTGCACAGCCGTTAAGAGGAAGGCTTTCTGGCTGTAGGTGACATTTTCCTGACTCTTTTTCTGTCCCCGTAACCGGGGCCCCAGCTCAAAACTCATTCTACCCCCCCACCCGGTCTTCCCCTCCCAGACTCTCCCTCCCCCTTCGGTGTACCCCTCACAGATCCTAGAGTTCACCCTCCCTCTGCTCTAGCCACAGCAGTCCCATTGATGCCCAGCTCCCCTGGATGGAGTGCCGGCCCCTCAGCCTTTCTCTTGGGGACCAAATCCTTTATCTGTACTTCAAGACCTACCTTGAATGTCACTCTCTCTGAGGCATTTCCTGATCTCCTGGCTCTCAGTGAAATTTTTTTTAAGTGTTTATTTATTTAGGTAATCTCTACACCCCATGTGGGACTCGAACTCATAATCCCAAGATCAAGAGTTGCATGCTCTTCGAACTTAGCCAGCCAGGCGCCCCCATATCACTGATTTTTTTCTCACAGAGGACTGACCCTCCCCCTCCAGGGCTCAAAGAACTCCCATGGCTTCCCAGTGCCCTCCCCACCCCCAGGAGAAACACACAGGCCCTCAGCCTGGCCTTAGAGGCCTCCCAAGCCTCATCTCACTTCTCTATACCACACCAGGTCCTTGAGCTTCCAGACCCTTGGACAAGTTGTTTTCTCTAACTGGGGTTCTCTTTTCCCTCTCCTCCACCGAGCAAATTCTTACTCAGGAGTCTGCTTTTCCAGAAAGCCATCAGCAGTGGTGAGGTGGGCAGGAGCCTCGTTGGAGCTCTCGAAGCCACCTGTCCCTGAGCCCCCATTATAGCACACAGACAGACTGGGCTCCATGCCCGGAGGCAGAGGGAAAGGCCAGGCCGGAGGTGGGTCCCAGATGTGGATTTCATGCCTATTTGTCTCGGTTGCTGGGAACAAAGTTCGGGTCATGGGGAACATATGGGGCTCGCCCTGCGCCTCACTTTCATCTCCTACCTCCCTGGCCCCTGGGTGGGAGGCAGGAGGGCCAGACCTCTCCAGGCCTGGGTGGTTCCCACAGCCCCTGTTCACCTTCTCACCTTGAGAACAGGGAGAGAGCTGCCCCCAATTTCCACTCCCTCGGGGAACCCAGCAAATTCTGCACATCGGTATTCTTGCCTTCTGGGCTCTGCTCTCCTGGTGGGGGTGGGGTGTGTGTGTGTAGCTACCAGACACTTAAATAATAACAAATTCAAAAGTCTCTTCCTCTGTGCCAGGCAGTTCTAAGCCCGTTAAACCACATAGTAACTCTTTTAATCCTCATAATATGCCCTGTGAGGGCTACTCTTGGTCTCGGGGTCCTGGGTTCGAGTCCCACATTGGGTGTAAAGATTGCTTAAAAATAAAATCTTTAATAATAATAATAATAATAATAATAAGTCCCATGAGTTACTTCCTATCCTCCTCATCATAATCCCAGTATTAGAGATGAGAGACCTGAGGGACACATAGAGATTTGAACCCAGGCATCCTGGCTTTGGAGTTTATGCCCTTCAATGAAAATGGTCTCTAGAGCAGTGCCATCCAAGAGAACTTTCCGCAATGATGGAAAATGTTCTCTATCTGTTCTGTCCACTGAGCTAGCCACCAGCCACTTGAACTGTGGCTAATGCAACTGAGGGACTGAATTTTACATTTTATTTCATTTTCATTCATTTAAATGTACATAGCCCAACGTGGCTAGTGGTGACTGTATCAGACCCGTTCTACGCCTGCCGCTTGCTGTGTGACAGTCCCTAAGACTTCTCGCCTCTCTGAGCCACGTTCTTCACGGAAGAGGTGACTAAGAGTGCAGGTGTAAATAAAAGAATACACCTGGACTTGAATCTCTGCCCTCCTTGAAAGCTGGAGTCCTCCCGTGAGCCTCGGTTTTTTCTTCTGTATAAGGGGAATAATAGGACCAGCCTATTTAGTCAACAAAAATTTGAGTACCTACTTGGTCCTACGGGCTGCGTTTACAGCAGGGGACAAAACGGACTCAGATCCAAGGTCAGAACAGCGGGAGGTAAAATGGAATGTCATGGCCAGAGGACTTTGAACGTCTGCCTCTCTTTTCCTGGAAATGCCAAAAGGCTGCTCTGCCTAGCACTACATGATGTCATAGCATACTCTGGATTCTGATTGGCTGAGGGCCTGGCATAAAGCAAGTTGGGTAATTTTCTCCAACCTGACTTTTTTCTTCCCTTGACATCAAAACGTCCTATTTAGCTGGGTCAAAGATAGTGCAACATTAAAGGTTGAAGTTCCACCTTCCCCTGAAGCTTAGGTGTGGTCATATCACTAAATTCTAGCCAATGAGATAAGAACAGACGGATAGTGTAGCAGTTTTGGAAAAGATCCTCATAAATCAGCTCTGTGGGCCTTTTGGCCTTGTCTCTTTACCTTCTTCCATCTTGCTGCATTCTAAGGATGTTGGAGAGGAAAGCTAGAAGGTTCCTGGTGGCTTGACTACATCCAGACCTTTTTTATGCCAAAGAGAAATCAATTTCTTTCCTTCCTCCTACCCACCCCCAAGAGAAATCAATTTTTTTTAAAGATTTTATTTATTTATTTATTTGACAAAGAGAGATCACAAGTAGGCAGAGAGGCAGGCAGAGAGAGAAGAGGAAGCAGGCTCCCTGCTGAGCAGACCACCTGATGCGATCCCAGGACCCTGAGATCAGGACCTGAGCCAAAGGCAGAGGCTTAACCCACTGAGCCACACAGGCGCCCCCCCATGTGAGTATTCTTGACCAATGAGCTAGGAAGGGAAGTGGTGGAGTCGTTCCTGAGCCAACACATTTATTTCTTGTGTGGGGACCATGCGGTTCTCTCTCTGCCTGCTGCTGATCAAGATGCCATGGTTTGTGTTTGGTGCAGTGATAAGATGGTAGATGTCTCTCTGCCTGAGTCCTTGAATGACTCTGCGGAGAACCATCCCTTGGTGACTTGTATGGGACACATATACGGCCAAGAAATCAATTTTTACTGTATCATTCCAGCAGAGCTGGCAGAACCTGATCAATGAAGTGCAGGCACTAGCTTGCTGTTATGCGAGGAAGTGCATCCCAGGAGGAGAGAACAGCAAGCACGAAAGTCCTGGGGCAAATGTGCTTGATTTTTAAAGGAACAGGAAGGAGGTCAGTGTGACGGAAGAGGTGAAAATGAGGGGACTTGTAAGGTCAGTTATATGGTGGGAGTAGGTCATGCAGGGCCCTGTAGGGCAGGGCAAGGACTTTGGATTTTATTCTGAAACAGATGGGAATCCACTCAAGAGTTGGATTTTGGCATAATAGGATCATGATGTGACTTGGGTTTTGAAGCCATCTTCCTGATTCTGTAGGAAGAAAACTCTAAGGGGGTAGAGGGAAAACCAGTATGGGTCACTGTAATAATCCAAGAGAACACTGGTGCTGGCTTGGACAGAGTGGTATTGGGGGACATGTAAAAACGGCTGAGTTATGAACATATGTAGGCAGTGGATTATACAGGACTTGCTGATGGGACAGGACATGTCGGGGGCGGGGAGGTATGGGGCAAATGCCCCACGAAACTGGCTTCAAGAAAGAATGGAGGGGCGCCTGAGTGGCTCAGTGGGTCAAGCCTCTGCCTTCAGCTCTGGTCATGATCTCAGGGTCCTGGGATCAAGCCCCACCTCCAGCTCCACACTCAGCGGGACCCTGCTTGATATTCTCTCCCTCTCCTTCCCCCCTCTGTCTCTCCCCCCATACTCTCTCTGACAATAAATAAAATCTTTATTAAAAAAGAAAAGAAAAAGAAAATCTCTTAGAGACTCCTAACTCCTGCTTCAGAGATGCCCCCACCGCAGACCTGGCTGAAGCCAAGGACATGTTTCCCAGATATGAGATCTTACTGGTGGCTTGGGGATTAAACAGTCACGTCCTGGAGTCTATTTCCTGCCTTTTTCAGTCTCATGAGGAGCACAGCAGAACCTTAGCGGGAGGATCTTTCCTTCTACCTAGTACCCTATGACATCATGACCCATCCTGACTCTCCATTGACTGAGAGGCCCACTTTCCTCTCAGGGAAGGAACAGGGTTGTTCTCTAGGCTCAAAAGAACCCTAAGTCATATTTCTTCCTTTGAGAATCCCTCAGAGTACTCCCTCAGCGACTCTCCTGCAAAGAACACTCAAATTTGAAATAGGGTTTTCCATTGTGGCTGTAGGGGGCAGAGGTCAGGGTGACAAGGAAGGTCCTAGGCCATGACAACCTTCACGGCCATAGTACTTACTGCTTCTTGGTTGTTTTTTTTTTTAGCTCCACTCCTCCGGCCTGGAGGTACCCAGCTGTGGGGTGGAAGTAGAATTCCGCTCAGCACCCAGTAATGCCATGCCATTTTGTGGCTCCCAATGGGCTCTTTTCTCAGGAAAGGGTTTAGGCTGCACCTCAAGACCAGATGAACCTCGGTAAGAACCCTCTTTGGATATACACCCCAACTCCCTTTATTCCTTTCTCAGAGACTGCCCTAGGCCCCATCAGGAACACAAAGTGCCGAAGTGTGGAACTTTCTGGAAGTCTGGAACCGCTGTCCTTTCCTTCAGCGCATTTCCCGCCTTTTCTATCCACCCTCCCTCCAACTGGCTTCTGGCCGATCATCAAGCAACACAGATCTGACCAGCACGCAGCGACGGCGTACCAACCCCTTGCTTGGATCAGGCGTTGCGTCCGGGAGCACAGCCGTCCTTCAGCTGCGTAGTTTCCTCCACTTGCGCCCCCACCCCCACCGTCCCAGCACATATCAGGTGCTGTAGCCGAAATTCCCCCCAAGATTTAAGGCTTTATTTAGGGGAGTGGCCGCACAGGTCACAGGCCAAACGTCCTGGCCAGATACCTCAAAAGTCTTGCTGGCATTTTGCCACCTTTGGTGTTGGGGGGCGGGGGGGCGGGTCCTGGGCCCCCCCCCCCCGCACTTTAGCAGGCGCATGCCAGTGACGTCAGGGGCTCCACGGCTTCTGATTGGCTCGCTACGGGACGCACCATCGAAGTGGAAGGCTTGGCTCACGGTCACTTCCAAGTTCCTCAGTGGGCTGTGGAGGTACCCAGGTCTGGCTCTGAGGTTCGGGGTTCGGGTCCTGGGCTTGGGGTGGGGGGCCGCAGGCCGCGGCAGCCCCCGGCGCGCTCCTCCAGCTGCAGCCGCCGCAGAGGCCGGGCCCAGCGTGGCCTCCAGGGCAGCGCGAGGCCGTGGCGGTCGAGGACCAGGCGCGTGGGGTCAGGGCCGCCGGCCGCGCTGCCCAGAAGCAGGTAGTCGGTGTCGGGCCGTAGGCGCAAGCAGCCGCAGACCAGGTCGGCGCGGGGCACCCAGGCATCCTGGCCACCGCGGGACACGGGCCGCGCCCGCTGCTTGTACACGGCCAGCACGCGCACGGCCAGCCGCTGCCACGCCGGGCCCGCGGCCTCCGACGCCAGCACCTGCGCGCGGAGAACTGCGGGGAGGGTTGCCATCAGGCCCAGGCTGGAGAGGAGTGCTCTGGGGTCGCAAGGGGTCTGACCCGGTGGGGAGAGGGACAGGCCCACGGGGGTGGGTTCCCAGGAAGCCCTCAGGGAGGAGAGAGACCTTCAACGTTGAAGGGTGAGAGCTCTGGGGGTATGGCCCTGTGTCCTAAATGGTGGACCCTGGTGGAGGAGACATGGTCAAGGCAAGGAGGGCAGGGCTCTATGGAGTGTGAGGTGGGGTGCCAGAATTGTGATAGGAAGAGTGGGGTGATGGAGGGCTCCACCTGTGGAGGGGAGGCCAAAGGAGGAGCCTGGGAACATGGGACATGCCATGTGGGATGCTTTGGTTGGGGTTCATCCTGGAAGCAGCAGATGCCAGAATGATCTGAGGTGCGGGGAGGGATGACTGGGGGGCCCACAGTGGGTGTGGGTGGAACAAGGCAGAAGAGGCAGGTCGGGGGTCTCAAATGTGGTAGAGTCAAAAGACGTCAGAAGCAGAGCCCTTGGAAAAAGGCTTGGGAGAGGCTCTGGGATGAATTTGGGGGCCAGAAGGAGTTCAGAACCTAGAACCTGAGGGTTGAGGTCAGACTGGTGGTGATTCAGAAACGTGATCTCTGAAGGGCTAAGGTGAAATGTGTTGTGGGCAGGACTCTGGCTCACAAGCTAAGTCTGTGGGGCAGAAGATCCCTGCGGGAGGCAGGACAAGAAGTTTCTATTGTCCAAGTCCTAGAACACCACTGGCCAGATGATGATCCTCAGGGAGGAGAGGCCTGGGGTCTTACACCATTGAGGGAAGTCACAGGCTGGTCTGGATTCAAGGGCTGGGCTGAACTCCTGAGTATCTAAGGTAACTCCTGAGTTACCCCAGGTCATAGGCCCTGAGGTCATGGGTTAGGGAACTTTGGGGGTGAGCCTCTGTGGGAGTGGGACTATGGTTCAGAATCTGGGATCCTGATGGGCGATGCAAAGTGTCTAAGACAGGCAGGACCCTCCATTCAATGGGCACCCCCTTCTCCTTTGATCCCCAGAAGGTCCCCTTTTTCCCCCAAAGATGTCCAGCTGAAGGGGGCCAAGAACATGGGGAAGGAGGAGACCTAGGAAGATAAGGAACACCCCCACTCCGCTGCCCCTGCCCCCCTTTGTCTTCTGCCCCATTAGGTCTGAGATCAGGAAGAGTCCTTTAGAGACCTCCTTCCCGTTTAAGATGAGAAAGCTGAAGGTGGAGAAGGAGGCATTCAACAGAACACCTGAGTAGCCGCCTGCCATTTTTCTCCCCGGCACTCACCGTAGTCTTGCTGACAGTACCTCCGGAGGCTCATGTGTACCCTGGTGTCCGAGACATTGCAGTAGTTTTGACATTGGGGGTCTGGGGAGGGTCAGGCCATCTGCAGTGGGCTCCTGAGGCCTGGACTGCAGCACCCCACCCCTGCCCATCCCCACACTCCATCTTGATGGACAACTGGGGTGCCCCACCCCGTGGGATTGGGCTCAGTGGGCCACCCCTGTATCCCCATCTGGGGGCCCAAGCAGCCCATCCCTGATCGCCCTTGCTCTCAGGGTTCTCCACACCAGCCGCTCTTACCGGAGCTGTAAGCACTAGGGGTAGTAGCCAGGGGGGTGGTTGCCTCTGGAATTCCTGTGAGAGACCAAAGGAGAAATTTACCCTTAATGCCCCCTCCCATGCATCCCCACACCAACAGGTATCCAGGCATCCAGATCCCGTGTCTATTCCCTTAAAGCCCAGGAGTGCGCGCTCCCTTTGCCCTCCTCCTCCTAGGACCTGGAGTTGGTCCCTAGTCCCTTCCTTCAGATCCCCCACCCCCTCCTCCCTCAGACCCAGGAGTCCAGGCTCCTAGCCTCCTCCTTCCCAAGACTAAGGAGACTGGTATTTGAGTCCCCACCTCCCCCAAGGGCCCAGAGTCTGACCTCCAGCCTCTAGCTTCCATCTACCAAGGACTTGGCCATCAGCATCCTTGCCCACTGGAGATCCAGGATGTCCCCTTCCTATCCCACTTAGGACTTGCAACTCTGCCCCTCAGACTCACGCTGGCAGGGCATCCGGGGAGAGCGGCTCTGCTGGTAGCCGGGACCACAGCGGTTGCATGTGAGGCCGGTGACCCCTAACTTGCAGGGGCACTGCCCACTGGTCTGGTTGCAGATGCCTCCCGTGGCCCCGATCGGGTGACACTGGCAGGCTGAGTGAGGAGCGGAACTTAGGACCCAGGCTGTCAGGGCCCCAGACGCTCCTTCCCAGTCCCCCAGCCCCAGGAGTCTGGCCC